>NC_081177.1:8160499-8407999 GCF_012432095.1 Onychostoma macrolepis
TATTATGTTCTTTTAGCAGTAGAGACATTAGCAGAGCAGTCAGAGAGGCGTGATCGATGTAAATTAAGGTCAGTAGGATTTTGTGATTTGAGCCATAACCTTTCTGCAGCCCTGAGCTTAGAACGATGTTCGCAGAGAACGTCAGATAGCCAAGGGGCAGAAGGGGTGGTATGGGCTGGCCTGGAAGATAAGGGGCAGAAAGTATCTAAACAAGACGTCAGAGTGGAACAGAAAGTATCAGTAGCACTGTTAGCATCAAGAGGTGATAACTGTTTAGGGGGAGGAGGCGAAGATGAAACCATAGCAGATAGCCGGGAGGGTGAGAGTGAGCGTAAGTTATGCCGAAAAGTGACATGTGGAGGGGTATGTGTTGTGTCAGGAATCAAGTTGAGGTTAAGAGTGAGGAGGAAGTGATCCGAGGTGTGCAGTGGAGTAACCAGTACATCATCAGTGGAGCAGTGTCGTGTGTAAATAAGGTCCAGTTGGTTGCCTGATTTGTGAGTAGCCGTAGTTAACACACTCTTGAGATCAAAAGAGGCAAGTAGAGTGTGGAAGTCTGCAGGTTCTAGGTGAATGTTGAAGTCTACAAGTATAACTAAGGGAGTACCATCCTCAGGAAAGGTTGAGATCAACACATCTAATTCTTCCACAAAGTTACCTAGTGGTCCTGGAGGTCGATAAACAACTACTGTTAGGTATTTAAATAGGAATAGTACTGACTGACAATGGAACAGTGCCCAGGTGATGTCACTCACCTGTGAATAAGAAGGCGGGGTATGTGATCAGCGGGCTCTTTAAAAAAAAAAAAAAACGGGGAATAGAAGAGGCACGAGGTGCTCTCGTTGCCCCTTTTATTGTTCTCCCCTTCTTTGTTTTGGGATAAGATTTTGTTTTGCTCTGGAAATGGTCACCACCACTGTGTTTTATGAAAATTAAAGAAAGCTTGAATGGAAACTATATCTATGCTTGTGTTTGACCGAGAACTCGGACACCCATAAGGAACGCAACCAGGCCAGAGTGAAGATGAACTGTTTATAGGTGGGTAGCTTCTTTCTGGGCATTTAGTAGCTGACATACACACATCTCCATCCATGCATCTTGGTTAGGACTGCCTTCCACGTTATTTCGCATCATGTAGGGAAAGTTGTTTGGTGGTACGACCGATAACTACACAAATAAAACCCCTGGACGGCTGTGGTAGTGACATTGATTGGTTTGTAGAGGTACCTAGAGGTAGTTCGTGTCGTAACACTACAAAATGGATTTTTAGAGGGTAGGTAATAGTAAATGAATGTAAAGCTGTTGATATTCAGAGATGGTAAAGGAGTAAATTTCCAATTATTAGAGATGAGCAGACCAGTACCTCCACCTCTTCCAGTCAAACGAGGGGTGTGGGAAAAGGAGAAATTATTGGAGAGTGCTGCAGGTGTAGCATTGTCCTCTGGTTTGATCCAGGTCTCTGTCAGGGCCGAGGTTTAGCCTTGAATGACTAGTAATGGAAGTAATTAAATCAGCTTTGTTGACAGCAGACTGACAATTCCAGAGACCAATAGAAAAAGAAAGTAATGTATTAGCAGACATAGGCAAAGTGTGCAGGTTGTTAGGATTGCGCTGCCTACAGTGTGTGATGCGTGGTTTGCGAGTGGTAGTGATAGTAGTCATCTGACACAGTAAGAATTGGTTATAAAAACTAAAACCGAAGCGAAACAAGTAGTAGGAAAGAGGATAAATAAAAAGCAATACTTATATCCCTTGTCGATGGTTTTTACACTCTTCGGTCTTCACACGACGGCTGCCGCGGTATAATAACCTTTTTTATACCCGTCTAACAAATCACTAATTGAAATCAGCTGAACACACTTTCCTGTTTATCACAACAAATGGCCAAGCAAGAGCAAACACTGACAAGGGACGCGATACAGTACGAGACCAAACGCAATTTCAGCACGTCTCAACACAGTAAACAAAACAAGTGTTTCCTAGCAATGGCAACTGTGCTAAACACTAATGAGACAAGTAAATACACTTACGAGCTGCTTTTATTTTAAAGTGAAATATGACCTGGACAGGTTCTTGACACGTTTTGCTTGATTCACATGTGCTTTGTTGTCTGATTACCGTGTTAAAAGCTTCCAGTGGTACTTATGTTGATGACGGAAAAGCATTTTGCAAATGTACTAAGTGTGAAAACAATTTAAAAGTAACAAACTGGAATATTGCACCCAACTGTTCCCAAATGTATTTCCTCTTGTTAGCCAATAGAAATCACTGCAGATTGACACTGGGACTTTGTTGCTGCTGATTATAATGTAGAACAACATGCTGCTGCAATGAAAACTGATTTTTACGAATTGCAAATAGCTAATAACCAATTATAGTTCTCAAAACAGCATGCATTTAATACACTCTGTCAGGGGTCGACATGGAGGTCAGTGCGATGGGACGCAGCAGGGCTCTATGCAGGGGCGTAACGTGAGCGCACAGCCCTCCCACACAGGGGCAGCCAGCAGTCGAACACAGCAGAGTGGAGTAAAGAGGTCAAAGGGTCGACATGCCGAGAGCAAAGCCAGGTAACGCTGTTAATGAGTTTCAGAATGAGCAACCATCTTAAACGAGTGTCTGGATAGTGTTAAATAGATTGGAAAATGTTGCATAATAAATTAGTTGATTTCAAGTCAGACTGTCCAAAATATGGTACTGTGTACTCAATTAAAATCTGTTTTCTGTCTCAGACCCACGTCGTCCCAGCAGCCGGCTTCTTCAGTAGCACACAGCTGCGGTGATGTGTCTCAGCCCATCATCATCTCTGACACGCCCAGCCCCGCCGTCAGCATCATCACCATCCACAGCGACACTGAGGACGAGGACGACAGGAAGTTTCCTCCTGAAAGGTGCAACATCACTTTCACTTTCCAACCAAAACTCTTTGTGTAGTTATATTGTACTTGTTGTATATATATATATATGTGTGTGTGTGTGTGTGTGTGTTGTTGTTTTTTTGTCTATTTACTACATTATTTTGTATTTTTCTTGTCAACTTTTTTTTTTTTTTTTTTGCTATATTAGTATTTCTATGTATTTCTAAACTAAAAATACCTAAAATCAGAAAATATGGTGGTATTAGTTTAGTAAAAAATAAAAAAATAAAAAAATACATTAAACTGACATAAAAAAACAAACATCAAAAGAATTTTGCAGTAATTTACAATAACACATCATCCCATAAAAATGTCTTAATGGCCCAGTGATGATCAAGATAATATTAATAAGCATAACATATGCTACTGTTCTAAAGTTTGAAATAATAATAAAATAAAATTAATTATTTTATTCAGAAAGGATGCGTGCAATTGATCAAAAGTGACAAAGACATTTATATAATGTTACACAAAATTTCTATTTCAAATAAATGCTGCTCTTTTAAACTTTCTATTCATCACGCAATCCTGAAAAAAACATATTGCGGTTTCCAGAAAAAATATTAAGCAGAACAACTGTTTTCAACATTGATAATAATCAGAAATGTTTCTTGAGCAGAAAATCAGCATATTAGAATGATTTCTGAAGGATCATGTGACACTGAAGACTGGAGTAATGATGCTGAAAATTCAGCTTTGATCACAAAAAAAAATATTTTTTAAATATATTTAAAAATATATTCAAATAAAAAAAGGTTCTTTTTAAATTACAATATTTCAAATGATCAAAGGAATACAGCCTTGGTAAGCCTAAGAGACTTCATGATTTCTCATGGTTCTTCTCTTGTGTGGCATCTGTAGTGTGAACCAGCGCACAAACGTCATCAGCTGTGTGACTGTGCATGACTCCCAGGACTCGGACTCCTCCACCAGCAGCCCTCTCAGCCCCAAATGCCTTCCAAACTTCGTTGAGAACAACACACACTCCAAGTCTCTAGCCGTGGTCACGCCGTCGGTGAAGACACAGCTCTGGGACGGCGCATCAGGAGGTCAGTGAGACTCATTCTGACTTCTGATCGTATAAATACTGAGCTTACACACATTCTGCACTACAGCTTTTTCCCTTCATGTCCATTTCCCTTCCATTCATGATACACAAGGGTTGTTACATCAAAATCAATCAGTTTTAAATGACCATTTTAGAATTAACCAGGATTTTTTTTTTTGTTACTGTACTTTTTATATGAAAATGACCTCTGTTATGATTGGTTCACCACCACAACAAGTTGTTGAATATTAAATAGACATGGATATACATATGTAAGTGGTCATATGATAATGTCTTGGTTGTAAAGGTTTGACCCTTTAAGATCTTTTTTCTGTATTTGTAGAGCAAAGTACTAATAGTTCTGGGAAATCAAAGAAAGGAACGGCCTCACAGTCCAGCGACCGGCATCAGAGAGCGGCATCAAACAGATCTCAGCCTCTCAACCTGAGCCAGGTACATCTGTACAGGTCCACTCCGGTTATTAAAGACCACATGACATCAGAAGTAAAGTTTGTGGCTTGTAATAATGTTACAAAAGATTTATATTTCAAATAAATGAAACAGAAATCTTTTGTAATAAGTGTCTTTACTGTCATATTTGATGATTTTAATTAATCCTTTCCCTTTTTTAAATCTTACTGTCACTTTTAATCAGTTTAATACATCTTTGCTGAATAAAAAATATTAATTTAATGATCATGTGACATTGAAGACTGTAATTGTGGCTGCTGAAAATTCAACTTTGCATCACAGGAATAAATTACATTTTAATATATTTATATACAAAAGTTATTTTAAATTGTAATACTATCTCATATAATTGCTGTTTTTATTGTATTTTTGATTTTTTTAAAAATGCGTCCTTGGTGAGCATATAAAAAAATAATAATAATGATGATAATAATAATAAATATCTATCACAGGTAGTGTATCTGGCCCAGCTTCTTGTTTCAACAGCAAACACATGACATGAAAGAAAATTTTGTGCCATACCATTTCTAAGGGTGATTTCATGGCAAAATCAAGAGTCATTAAGTGATTCTTTATGCTTTTGATTCACTCTTTGATTCATTCAACAGGCACAGCAATCGATGATGTCATCCCATGACCGTGCAGGGGGCGGATCCCTGAGACGCCAGACCACCTACCCCCCTACAGGCCCCTCCCACTCCTACAGGCTTCATGAAGCGTCGCTCTTTGGCTCCGCCTCCAGTCTGTACGCATACCCTGCATCTGCAGCCCTGGCCTCGGTGTCGCAGGCCGTGGACCAGCTGCACCATTCGGCCGGTTCCTCCTGTTCCTCGTCCTCTGGCCGGCACACGCGCACCGCCGGGCCGTACTCCGCCTCTTTGAGCCTTCTGCAGAAGAACAGTGCCATGGGCGTCATGTGTCAGGCTTCAGCTCCGTACCAGCAACAGCAGCTGTCCACACCGTCCTACCAGCGGTCTGCGGCGTTTCCCCTCAGCCAGAGGAAACTCAACCAATACCCGTACCTGTGAGGAGCAGCCGTCTGAACATGTGTGTTGATACATGCCAGGATGGTGTCATGGATGTTCACGTGGAAATGCCATTTTAGCTTTGTATATTTTATTTTAGTGTTTTATTATCTTTTATGCATTTCAGTGGAGCACTTCTTGCATTTTAGATCATTTCAAACCATGTCATAAACACAAAACATTGGGCTGTTTCTTAAGATATCACCTGCAGAGAAGCCATCACCTTAAAACACATCAAACTTTGTGTTTGACTAGGAAAAGAAACATGGCTGTTCGGAATAGCATACTATCATACTACTCTTACCATTTCTGCAGAATACAGTATGCGGAGCAAAGATATTCGATTTTTCCAAAGCGACTTACAAATGAGAAATTCAACAAAGTGATCTATACTGATGGTATAACAGAGCACAGTGTGTGGAATTATATATCCCACAATGCAACACACTCGACTTCAATAACTAGATCATTCATTGCGGTGAATGAGGCAACACATTTTTGCATATCTCTCTTGACTTATTCAATTGAACTGCCAAAAATTAAGATTTATTTTAGCACAGTATTTTAGTTAAACATGTAAAACCACATTTATTATTATTACTTTTTACTGCAAAATCTGCTTATGCTTTTGGTTAAAAACATTATTTGTAGTAGTAGTAGTAGTAGTAGTAGTAGTTTTATTGTTATTAAGGTTTTATTTTTTTTATATTATTTTCTTTACAACTATGCCCCCTTTCCCCCCTAACTAATTCTTAATGCCATAATGCAAAAATCTCATCATTACTTTAAGGTAAAATAATTACATATTATGTTTTTTGTTTGGTTTTAAAAACAGCTTAAATCAATTTTTTTTTTTTTTTTTTTTTTTTTTACTATTACTGTTATAATTAATTAATTAATTTTTTAACTGGAAAATCTGCTTGAATACTGCATAAAAAGTGCAGAACAATCTTTTCCCTTGCAGAACTCAATATGAATATAGTGTGGTCATGTGACAACAGTGTGGCATACTATTGTTGAATTTTTTTATCATTACATAATGCATTCTAACTTGCATAAAAAAATGTTTAAGTGTAGTACGCTGAATGCAGTGTATACTGTACAGGAAGCAGTATTCTAGTATTCCATTCTGCACAAAGCCCATGTTGAACTGTCATGTCTGAAAATGTTAATATTTAAAATAGGCCACTTTTTTAAATCATGGAGGAATTTAATCTGATTTGATCTGGTAATTAGAGAATTATATTTCTTAAACATTTAAGCTATCTTTGGGATGTGCGTCAGCAGACGAAGATATCTCCTAGAACAGCTAAAATTATATTTCTAAACGTTTCATTGACGCCTGCCCGATTATAAAAATGTGTTGAAATGATACATAAGTGATGTCACTCTGACAACACTAAAGCATTCCGTTGGCAGACCCAAATTTTATATTTGGGATGGTTACGTTTGCAACACATTAAGTGGCGGCAGCATGACACAGGATGTCATCACTGACTAGAAACTGAACAAGCCAAAATACCAGGAGAAAGTCAGCTAAATATGACACACAGCAGTTTATATATCAAATTTATGCTGAAATGTATTCCTTGTTAAAATTGAATTGTTTATTATTATTATTAAACAGTCTTGTTTACTCAGTCACAAAATAACCAGAAGAATATGTTTTAAAATAGTTTTTTTTTCATATATATAATGTTTAATAATAAATTTTTGTGACAGAGCTCTGTAGTTGCACACTAAATAATCAAGGTTTTGCTTTCAATATAACTTTCATTGTGCTTTATTTATTTACTGAATATATGTGGACTTCTAATGATGTATGTAAAACCTAATAATAATTGTGCTTTCTTTTAAATTTTAATTCTCTTCAACTTTGTATAATTTTTTACATTGGTTTAAAAGCGTCCTCTTTTTTGACTAGCACTTATGTTTATTATTTGATTTGTATTTTATGTTTTCTCCTTAAATTAAGAGTGAATTTGTCAGTGTGATTAGTCAGGATGATTACTTGTCATTTGTTGTCAATTGTCAACTGGTGCGGTTGCACCGCATGTGTCGTACTGAGCTTGTCTCGTGAACGTTGCCGGGGTTCTTGGCTTTGGTGCAATGATGGCTGTTTATACTGTTTTATCACCATGTGAAGTGGAGTGCAGAGTAGATGAAATCACAATAAACTTTCATCCAGAACACGGTGTGTGAGTCTGATAAATCTGAAGCTGCAGTAGCCAGTAGGCCGAGTGATGAATGAAGCCGCTTACTACACTCGTAGCTCTGGCTTTATTTTTATAATCTCTCAAAGGGGAATGTATTTTGGTGATAATCCATTGTCACTGCCATTTTGAGAGCCAGTTTGGCTTTTCTCCCACTGGTGCTGTAAGAAATGATGCCTTTACGGACAGGTTGGGACTTGAGCTGTGAATTGGATATCCATCCATCTATCCATCCATTCTCCAAATCACTCATCAAACAGATCTCAGCCTCTCTCTCTCTCTCAAAAAAAATAAAAAGATAGACAGATAGATAGACAGACAGATGGACGTAGAAATGACTTCATATAATAATAATAATATTTTATCCATCCATTCTGCGGGCAATTAATCAAAATATATAATAAAAATAATATATTATAAACATGATTAATTTCTCTCTCTCTCTCGCTCTCTCTCACTCACACACACATATATTTATCATATATATAAATATATATATATATAATTTATTTACTTAATGTTAATCTATCAATATGTCTATATACTATATATATATATATATATACACAACTTTTATTTTTTAAATATATATTTCACAAACTTTACAGTCATCAAGATTATTTTCTCATTAATTGACTACATTACGGCAATATTTAGTCAAGTATAATGAGAAAATGAGAGAATATATATATATATATATATATATATATATACACACACACACATTAGATAGATAGATTATAAATATATATTTATCATAGCCTTCTGTCTATCTACATCCACTATCTTTCCACTTTAAAAAAAATTTTCCCCCCTCCATGTTGTTCCTGAATGGTATCAGGGACCATGTGCATGTAATCTACTAATTATCTACAAATAAGGCCAAAATATGCTTACCAGGATCATTAACTCCTAAGTAAATATAAGCATGTGGATAAACTAAGCCATTACACATTCTAATAACACGCAGTATTATCATCACAGAACATGGATAAACTCCGACTCTGGTGCTGCTGTGTGTGGATGTTTGAGCGCTGTGACATTGTAAAAGGACTCACAGTGGGCTCCTGGCGTTGACACACATCTGCCAGGTGAAGGCTTGTGACAGACGCCCTCCCCTGCAGCACTGTGACCTCTGCAAGGGCCGCCCAATGATAGTGGCACCCAGGAGGCCTCACGCTTGTAACCTGGAGTGATAATCTATGAGGCGCTAAAACAAAGCTCAAGGTCAAGACACCGCGTGAGGAGCTGGAGATGCTTGTTGGGCTCACAAGCGTTCTTGTTCCTGAGAGAGTAAAAACTGCAAAACAGCTTAATACTGAGCCATGACCAAGGAAAATATTCTGTATTATCATAAATGCATTGCACCTGTTATCAGTGGAACCCACGCGAATTCGCCAAGAATTCGAAAAATCAAAAACATTGATTTATGAAGTACAGCCCACACAGAAGTCGCTTTCAAACCGAGCAGCTTTCTGTTGTTCAACGCTACAAATTTGAAATCTTTTGTCCTGACACGAAATTCCCAATTTTGTGGATTCCTAAATAACAGGATTTCTCCCGGGAAATTCGCCGAACAACGGTAAATATGACCACTAACATATGAGACCAGCTAAAATTCTAGATTTAATACATTGAAATGAATCCAGGAAATCTGTGGCACGTTGATTACCACAAAAACAGTCACAAATTTCATCAATTGAGCTTAACGTATTGAATGTTTGTTGTTTATTGAAGTAAATGGGGCGAGTTTGTGAATATTAAATACTCAGTTTCAAACTGTATGTGTGTTTACATGCTTCAACAGAATTATCCACCTTATTTTTCCATAAGAGTGGGAGCGGCCATTTGTAAATTTTATGGGTCTGGCTTCCGGTGTTATTCACTTCAAGCTATTTTTAGCTGTACAAAACGGCTTATTTCCACGTGGAAAAATAAGGTGTATAAAATAAATCATACTGTTATGTTTTGTTATGAAAAAATTCTATAAAAAAAAAGAGGAATTAACAATGACAAATGCTACTTGAGATCAACTTATTCTTGAAGGGACGGTACCTAAACATTTAAAATTTTGTGTAATTAAAAGTGTAGCGCATGTGTTGTGTGGACTAGTTTTAGTGTCGTTTTTAGAGCATGATTGTGTAAATCACCACCTTCTTTCTGACCAAAATAGACTTTTTTCAAAACATCTTTATGTTCAACAGAAGAATAGAGTTTGAAACAACATGAGTGAGCGATTTTTTTTTTTTTTGTGATAACTACCTGCAATCTACATTTAAAAGAACTGGTAATGCATTCATAATAATATAAATTGAACTAGAAAACAGAAGACTATAATATGGATGGTTGTCTGCAAATCAGTCATTCTTTTCAAATCAAGCTGCATTTGTGCGTTATATGGTAAAAATGCTTGTAATTCAGTGTTATATGTAAGACAAACAAAAGCCTGTGTGATGATGCATTTCACAAACAGCAGATGAATAGTAGTGTTTATTCAAACGAGCACCATTCTGAATAAAACAAATTCATCATGTCCATGTGTCGAGGAGGCATAAAACTCTACCCTCATGCAAAGGTCACTGTAAAATGTACAGATATCTTTATTGCAGAGAAGATCAAATTCTTTTTAAATGTTTACGTCTTTTTATTCTCTGAATAATCTTATTATGTCTTATTGCACCCTCCCCCTTTGATATATTTTAGTATGTAACAATTCGTATCTCGTTTCCCTGGTTATTGTGTCGTGATCGTTTGGTTATGGTTGGCTCTCTTGCTGCGTCAGAAGCATCCGTAAACATCATTTACAACAATAGGTCCGTATGAGTCACCATATACATCACACGTCGGTGTCACTTCATGTACCATTCTCCCTTAGAAAATCAAAACGTTTTAAAAATCGTATCGATAAAAAAACAACACCAGCGAGGAAATCGAACTTAAAAATGCAATAGTGTGCTAGATCATGAGAGAGTCTCGCCAATAGAAACTCCAGGAACGACTGGCACCAATGTCCTACGCATTGTTCGTGTGCGTTCCTGTCCGTTGAAAAAGTCGTTACGCAAGGAAAATCACGATCATCCTGGCATCGTAACGCTGTCTTTTGCAGGAAAAGGCAGAAAACGTGTGTCTTCGCTTCTCTTTCCTCATACGGTCGTGACCCGCATCACCACCTCGCGGTTGGTGGCGGTGCCGAGCCGTGTGTCGCTGGGCCGCAGCTGGCTGAGGATGTGGAGGATGGTGTAGCCGCAGTGGTGGTTGAGGATAGTCCTTAACCTGCGCACTCGCTGGCCCCCTCTGCTGCTGCTGGCCAGGCCGTGTGGGTTGCTGCGCGAGCCGCGGCCGCCTGCCTTACTGCTGGAGCTCAAAGGGTCTCCCAAGTCCTTCGACTTCTCATAGTTCAATACTTTCCACTGCTGGTTTACAGCCTGCCATCGCTTGAAGATTCTGTACACGGAGGAGCCCTCGTGGATTATAAGGCCTGTGAGGAATTACAGATTAGTGGATGTTACGGATCCATCCATAAACATATGAAAGTTCTCTAACACTTTACAATAAGCTTCAATTTGTTAATGCACTTGGTATCATGAGCTAACAACATTTTTGACAGCATCAATTCTTCTAGGTTAATATTATTATACAATATATTACATAAATTAACACGAGTTCATACATTACAAACAAACATCAAAGTTATTAGTAGTATATTAATATTATAAACTGTCAGTAATATATATATATATATATATATATATATATAACATTTGTATATATTTTTAAAGTTATATAAAAAATATTGAATTTCTGTTATATATGAACATAACGATATTAATAGTATATCTATCCATCTATAATCTAATTGTATAAGTATATAAACAATTTTTAATAATATAAAAATATTTAATTTAATAATTTATTTTATATTAATATTAATATTGTCTGTTCACAATATACTATATATAATTTATATAACCTTATTTTTAATAATATAAAAATGTATAAATAATAATAGTAATATATTACATAAATTAACATAGGTAAAATTAGCTTTATATTCTGAATAAAAACTAAGATATTTATTATATCTATCTATCTAAACTATTTATATATATTTTATATAATTTATTTGTTTAATTATTTAAACTTTTTTACAATATTAAAAATAAATATTTAATTTTACATAATAGTATATATATATATATATATATATAGTACTAAATAATTTATAGTATATTTATAAATTAAAATGTATTAGTATATGTAGAAATTAGCATTAAACAAGATCAAAACATGCTTAAAAAGTATCATTTATTGGTCCCACTTTATATTAGGTGGCCTTAACTACTATGTACTTACATTTGAAGTAATAATTTGGTACAATGCCCTTATAGTGTACATACATGCTTTTACATTGTACTTATATTTAAAAATACCTATATGTAATTACATCTGTAATTCATTTCTGTAATTACATTTATAATTACACTGTTGACCCATCCCTTACACCTTATCTCACCCTTAAACCCACCCATACCACCAAACCTGTCCCTAACCAATAGCAGCAATAGTGTTTTGCAATACAATATGACCACAATAAGTACATTGTACTTATTTTTTGATGTAAGTACATAGTAGTTAAGGCCACCTAATATAAAGTGTGACCCATTTATTTATTCAGTATAAATAATATATTACCAACTGTTAACAAACCATTTTGTAAAGTTCTCATAATTTCCCTATAACACATTTACACATATATCTATTCATATGTATATGTAAATGTTTGTATATTAGGGGTGTTATTCAAATTTCTCATTGTTTGGTTTGTAATGCTAAAAGCCTATAGGAAGTCAAAGAGAGGTCTCAACGTTAAAAAAAGGATTTTGCTTCTCACCTATGCACACAATGTCCATGAAGCCGTACATGCCGTAGCAAATCTGGAAGAGCAGGTCCTGGCGCTGCCACTTGGCAGACGGGCTGAGAGAAGACCACACCAGCCACGAGATACTGGCGATGAGGAAGAGTGAGCCCAGGATAATGGCTGCGATTTGCACCTTCTCAATCACCGTCAGAGAAATCGCCTGCCACTGATACACACAGCATTAAAAAACACAGTGAGATTGCATCTTCTTGCTTTGCTTGTAGAAGCCTATAAATAGAGACGCTAGCCAGTGCTTTGCTCTGACCCAGATACTTTGCAGTTTGAAGCTGACGCTTTACCTGCAGCGGGTTCTTGGTGCTGATGGCCAGGACTTGGTACTTGAAGTAGCAGAGCTCGCAGCTCCAGGAGCCTCTCTCGCTGATCCAGCGAATCAGACAGGGCTGGTGGGTGCAGCGCACGGAGCCGTCGCAGCGGCATGGGCTCAACAGCTCCCCCTGCGGACAGGGGAGAATGAAATATAATGACCAACACGTCAAGAATCAAAAATTCATGCTGTTTATTCTTTTAATAAAGGATGGTCCCAAGAACAGTTAATTTTCATTGACTTTCATCAAACACAATAACTTTCTCTGTCTCTGAAGGCCTCTTTTCTATTGATATCACCAAGGCTGTAGGCAGGAAGAAATATTATAAACAAATAATATCATATTCTAATCATTACAGTTAAATCCTGATCAATACAATCAATTTTCACCCTAAATTGTTTCCAGCTTAATATTTGCTTTTACTTGGAAATGTGTAAGAGAAATGATCGGGAAATGTAATTTTATGTTGTATTTAACCAGTGTTGTTACTGTTAACTAAATATTAAAAATGATTGGTAATTGAAATAAAACTGAAATGAGATAAAATATAAATATTAATATTAAACCTTAATACTTGAATGAAAATAAATAAAAAAATAAAATATTTTAAATTTAAAAATTAAATAAAAAAATAAAGCTATATAGAAACACCAAATAAAAAGCTAATAAAAATGACATAAGTACATAGAAAAATTACTAAAATTAAAATGAAAACTAATCTAAAAGCTTATTCAAAATATTAATAAATACTATATATTATAATTGTATATAACCAATTAGCATCAAAACCACTTTTCTGGTTTAAAAATAATAAAAATTCAAAAGACAACGAATTTGCGACAGCTGAATGTAACATTTTTGACAAGCCAATCGTGTCAGTAGAGTATCATATTTTATTTAAGCAACGAAATAAACTTCATTCTGGAAAATAAGTATAATGGACAATGCAAAAACCATTTACAATTTCTCCAGCATATTTTATAATACCCAAAATTCAAACGGTTCACCTCATACGCGTGTTATCACATCTGTCAAAAACTTAGTCAGGCTATCGTTTGGAATATTACAAATAAAATCATCCACATAACACATACATATATACTTGCCGACAAAAAACTAAACAACTATTATCTTACAATCCATCATTTGAATATCACAACATCAATGTCTGTCAAAAAATAACATGCACAATAAACAGTAGTATTTGCCAGAAGCAGACAGTACACGCATTTCCTGGAAAACTCACATTACACCGGATGTTTTCACTACAACATCACTTTCTGAGGAGGAGGAGAAAACAGCAACCAGAGAAAGATATTCTTCACCCACTGAAATTGACAGGTGATTTTTACTTCTCTCTTTTTTACTTCTCTGTTTTTATCATTTAGATATAGAATATCACTCCATTATCATTCATTAATAAATTCATTTCAATATAAAAATGACCTGTTTTGTGACGAACACAACCATTTCATTTCTATTTCATTTCTTGCAGTGCTACCTAACACAGATGTCAGTTCCAGAGCCTCATCCGGCGGGATCGCAGCACATCTGCTGAAAGCCTCTATGGGCATCACAATCCTGTGACATCTGTTGTCATCTCGAGCTGCCATTACAAGCGCAGGGCCGTGGGTAAGAGAACACACACCTCAATATCCATTCATGACCGGACGCTGCCACACACAGTGTTGTGGTGGGGTTGATTTACGTAAATGAGATATTACTCATGAACCCATCGGCCGTTACAAACGCTAAATCGATCAGGCACACAGCGAGCTTCATGCGGCTGTTGACGAGACTTATGAGCGTGTGTGGAGGGACCGGAGGATCTGAAGAGTGTGCAGTTAAAAGACGGGTGAGTTATTCTGTCCTCTGCTGCTCCAGACACTCAATCAATACACACCTCTGAAAGTCCTGCAGCTCTGCAGGTACAACACTCGCGCTCTGGAAAACGCATTTGAGAGATTTCACTCTTGCGTTCTGTCGCTATGGTGCATTTTGTGGTTGCTAGGCTGTAGTCAACAAAAGAGAAGCTTTAATGGCTCCTGATTTTTCCCCAAAATAAAAGCTCATGGTTTAATGTTTGAAATTTAATTAAAGGGACAGTGCACCCAAAAATGAACTTTCTGTCATTATTTACTCTCCCTGAAGTTGTTCCAAATCTGTATGAATTTCTTTCGTCAGTTGAACACAAAAGAAGATATTTTAAAGGATGTGAATAACCAAACAGTTTTAAAGAATGTGGGTAATCAAAGGTCCCACATGACAAAATTTTCATTTTGGGTAAACTATGCCTTTAAGACAGCTATAAATATTAGTATTATAATTGTACTGTTGTTTTGAAATTATTATTATTATTATTATTGTATTTTTCTTAAATATTATTTTATTTAAAAATATTTTACAGTAAAATATTACAATATTATCACTTGTCATTTACGTTGTTTAATATTTATTTAATACTACTACTATTTATTATTATTATTATTATTGTATTTTTCATAAATACTGTTTCATAAATTTTTATTTTACAGTAAAATATTACAATAGTATTACTTATCATTTACATTGTTTAATATTTATTTACTACTACTTATTATTAAACTTATTATTATTACATAGTCATATTGATATATAATCACAAAATCTTGGTCCAAATGTGCAGCCTTACAAATTAGCACAAAAACCTGATTTAAAATAAAAAAAATAATAATCATTTAAATACCAATCACAATTTTTATCAGAAAAATTGCAATTGGATTTTTTTCCTCAAATCTTTTCTACAAATATTAAATTTTTGTTTAATACGTTAATTTAACAACAATAATGATGGTTGCTGTTGTTGTTGTTATTATTATTAGTAGTAGTAAATGAAACTTTTAAACAAAATAAAATAATTCTTGTATAACTCTTGTAATATTTATAGTATGTAATTATTATTTATAATTTATGATTTCATTATGTTATTGTATGTAATTATTAAATATCATTTTAATGTCATTATAATCACAAAACTTTGGGCCAAATTATGCAGACTTACAAACAAGCACAAAAAACTGGAGGTTTTTAAAACACACACACACACACACACACACAATTACAATTTTTTTTTTAAAAATCCCAAAATATTTTGTTGTTTTGTTTAATATGTTAATTTAATAAAAATAATATCAACAATTATTATTGTTGTTGTTATAGTAAGTACTAGTAAGTGAAAATATTAAACAAAATAACAAAATAATAAATATTACTATTGTAATTGTGCAGCCTTACAAACAAGCAAAAAATTGAAGAAAAATTGCAATTTGCAATTCTCCAATCTTGCAGCCCTAAGTAATATGTTACTATCCAGGAATGTTTAATACTTTATTCTAATCCTTAACCCTAAGCCTCCACCACAACAACTGACAGTGACTGTGCTAGATACTGTATATTTAGCGGGAAACCATGAATCAACTAACATTACAGAAGTAACGCAGCATTTACAGAGCTGCCAAGAGAACATTCAATAGATAGAATGTGAATAACAAGCCGAGTATAAAGAACAGGATGTCCAACTGGGGGAAAGAGATACAGGACTGTAAGATTGATGTAATCTTTAGAGAAAGACTGCAAACAAAAGAAACACTGAATGCCTTCTGAAGTGCTCAGGTACTGCAGCATAAAAGAAGAGAAAAGAGGAAAGCAATCTCTGGTCATTAATTGCATTGATTCGTTAACTGTGGTACCAGCGTGTCTAAATGCAGTTTTGAGGTGTGACTAGAATGAGAACCGTTTAAGCTTAATAATCTTAACTATTGATTCTGAGGAGAAACACAGATTTATAGTGTGTTCATCTCAGTTTGTCTGAATAAACACAGAAACAGCCCAGGAAAGAGATCAGAATAGTAGTCAATTCAGCATGAGAAATACAAACAGTGGGATCCAAAAGTCCACGAAGAAAATCTGGAATGTTTTTACATTTATTCAAATGTAATTATCACTTAATATACATTTAAAAAGTAATAATAATAATTATAAAATAAAAAAATAAATAAAAAAATGAATAAAAATATAATTAAATAATGCATAATATTAAATATATAACTATCAAACATGAAGTATTAATTCATTTAAATAATAATAACAAGAACAGTTTTAAGCTTAATAATCACTATCGAATCTGAGGAGAAACACAGATTTATAATGTATTCATCTCAATTTGTCTGACAAATACAGAAACAGGCCAGTAAAAAATAAAATAAAATAAAATAAAAATCTGGGACATTTTTAAATATATTATAATGTAATCAATCAAATCAATTAAAATAAAAAATTAATATGTTTTTTTTTTTTAAATGAAAGTCAATTAAAATGTCATTAAATAACAAATATTATTAAATAAATATATTAAATATTTATTAATTTAAATAATAAATATTTAATAATTTAAATAATAATAAGAACTGTTTTAAGCTTAATAATCAATATTGATTCTGAGGAGAAACATATTTATAATGTGTTCATCTAAATTAATTAAAATGTAATTATTAATTATAATAAATCAATTAAAATCAATTCCAATTTATTAAATAATAAAATATATTAAATGAATACTGAATCATATTAAATAATAAAATATATTAAATATTTATTAATTTAAATAATAAATATTTAATAATTTAAATAATAAATATTTAATAATTTAAATAATAAATATTTAATAATTTAAATAATAAATATTTAATAATTTAAATAATAATAAGAACTGTTTTAAGCTTAATAATCAATATTGATTCTGAGGAGAAACACAGATTTATAGTGTGTTCATCTCAGTTTGTCTGAATAAACACAGAAACAGCCCAGGAAAGAGATCAGAATAGTAGTCAATTCAGCATGAGAAATACAAACAGTGGGATCCAAAAGTCCACGAAGAAAATCTGGAATGTTTTTACATTTATTCAAATGTAATTATCACTTAATATACATTTAAAAGTAATAATAATAATTTAAATAATAATAACAAGAACAGTTTTAAGCTTAATAATCACTATCGAATCTGAGGAGAAACATATTTATAATGTGTTCATCTCAGTTTGTCTGAATAAACACAGAAACAGCCCAGGAAAGAGATCAGAATAGTAGTCAATTCAGCATGAGAAATACAAACAGTGGGATCCAAAAGTCCACGAAGAAAATCTGGAATGTTTTTACATTTATTCAAATGTAATTATCACTTAATATACATTTAAAAGTAATAATAATAATTTAAATAATAATAAGAACTGTTTTAAGCTTAATAATCAATATTGATTCTGAGGAGAAACATATTTATAATGTGTTCATCTAAATTAATTAAAATGTAATTATTAATTATAATAAATCAATTAAAATCAATTCCAATTTATTAAATAATAAAATATATTAAATGAATACTGAATCATATTAAATAATTAATTTTAATAGCAATAATATTGCTATATTAATAATAATAGTTTTAATTTTAATAAAATAAATTAATACATTTTATTGTGGAAATAAGGTTTGAGGATTTTGAATGCATGATGCAAGAGCAAGATGCTCTTTGGAAGATCTGGAAGCATGCTGGAGGAGATGATCATCAGGTTTAGACCAGATTAGCTTGAGGCATTTCAATTCAAAATCAAATTAACAATTTAAACATTTTCACCTCTGAACGGCACTGTACTTGTCCTGTATATTTCCCGTCAGGTTCTCCAGTACAGTGGACATCACGAGTCTGTCCGATCTGATCAATGTGAGCGTTACGATAAGTGGACCTGGATGAGTCATACTGTGCTTTAAAGTACAGCCTGTCCTCCTCTTGTTGTTTCAGAGTATCTAGCTGTTATCCGAGATCCAAGGCCAGATTTTGTTCAGCCGAAATCAAACATCAGTAACAGAAGCTCTCTCCATCTCTACATCTGTAATTAGCGCTCAAGTCGTTCTCTGCAAATAGTAATCATTGACAAAAAGCTTCGTTCTGTGTGTGAAAAGAGACGGCGGCATCATGGCAGATCACGCTTTGGCGTTAAAGCCAAATATAAAAAAAAACCTCTCAGCTTAATCTGATTAAAGCTCGTATCCAGAACAAGCACATCAAAACAAATCAGTTTTACATGTTCCACAAACCCTGACAGATCAGAAAGCTGACTAATGAGGACTGATATCCCATCTACCCCTTCAGCAGGCCACTCATATTTAAAGCAACGAGGACTATAATTCCTGGAGCTATATGTTTGCATTGTCATTCATCTATATACTGTGGCTTGAAATGTGATTCATCATTATGCAGCCGCGTTCTGAGTCAATCAACTGAACCGAAAATCGTGCCTAATCTCTCTGGATGACAAGTTAATAGAGTTAATTTAAATTAAAACCATAAATTGTTGGTACTTAAAATAAACATTAACCGAAACTGAACAAAATGAAATATGAAAAAGAAAAAAAACATGCCATCATTGTGCAGCCAGGTTGTGAGTCAATCGCTTGAGCCGTAAATGGTGACTAATCACTCTGTGGTGCATTTCCCAAAAACAACTGTGGTTGCAAGGTCCGTCGTTCAATGGAACCATAGTTAGCTAATAATGCTTTTGGAAAACACACCCCTGGATGACAAGCAACTAAACAGTTATTAGAGTTATTACAGTTAGCTAAAACTAAAACCATACATTTTATGTTACTTAAAATAAACAAAAATTAAATTACTTTTTTAATTAAATATAAAAACCCTTAAACATATTTTATTTAGTTTTATAACTAAAACTTAAATAATTATATGGATATATTTTAAAAATAATAATAATAATTTAAATACACAACAAAATTACTAGAACTTTAGCTGAAATTTGAATTAAAAACCAGAATATATAAAAACGAATTAAAAATATTAAAAAAAAAACTATAATGTTATTTATAAAATATGTAATTGTTTATTGAGTGATTTTAATAACTCCAAAAGAGAATCAGGCACTGGTAACATATCTATAATAAAATAATGAAATATTTGACATTTAAGAGGCCACCAACGGAAAATTTTTAAAAGTTTTGAATTATTATTTTAATTATTATTCTAAATTATTCTTATTCATTTTAATTCATTTTTATATTTTTCAAAAATTTCAATGCAGTCCAGTCCAGTGTTCCTCAAATTATCCTATTTTGTGTTTTGCAGTAAACCATACAAGTTTGGAATGATATGAGCATAAGTCAATTACAAAATTATAACTTTTGGGTGAACTATCCCTTTAATTTTGCCAAATGTTGCAGTTACGACGTCCACTAGCAGGAGCTAATGCCCTCTTGTTCTAAATGGTTCATTCTTGAAATTCTGATTAAATTGTACGTTAACGAAGATCAGAGAAACAATATTATAACTATGAATGACAGACCGTATGTCTTTATTCCAGCGGCTGTTCTTCTTCTGTCTGTCCAGCACTTTCCACAGCTCATTAAACCATTTACCTGAGAGGCAGGTTTACACTGAAATGCATCTCGCATTGAAAACAGACACCGAGGCTGACATAATCAGATGGACTGCCAGATGGATTGTGTTGGTACATGGCTAACATCTTTCCATATTAGCTGATGTCTACGGCTAACTTGCAGCAGACAAGCTTTACAGGTTTCGCACATCTGTTGTTTCTCAGCTTGGCTGCTGACCAAACATCCATCCTGTGTTCCGCCTATACCATACAAATACAAATTTATCCATGAGGATCTGATTATACTAATATAGACGAGCAGGTCAGAAGAACAACAGCTATTTTTCTGCTTAATAATTTGACAATTAAAAAGTCAACTGCGTTGCCAATTATTTTCATTTTATGATCTTCCTGAGCCTTGTTTTTCCTAACGTCTTCCAGACCATGCGAATCCTGCTCCTGGCCTGCATGAATACAACAGTCTTTGCATTGCAAATGAATCAGCTTCAGGCTGCCCTGGGCTTTAACATCCACACCAGGATCTATACATTTCCATACAGAACGTCGTTGAGACGTCTACTGCTCATAAAAAAGCAATAGAGAGGTTAATTGGGTGGGCATATTGAACCTGTAAATCGACAGTCTCCAATGGCATACCTGCAAACCCATCAGAAGAGAAATGCATTATTAGTCTACATGCTGCCACTGGTCTTTGTTCCAGATGGCATGGCGGTGAGCTAAACGTGCTGCCAATACTTCCCAAACGATTTCTGCGCATTTGTGCAAAAATAAGGCTCACTTTATATGTTTAATGTTTACAGTAAGCAAGCAAGGCAACATTACAATGCATAATGTAGAACTAAACAAAATGCATATTGTGCACATAATTATGCAGTGTTCATGTTACAGTTTATTTACAGTAATAAATATGATAAAACTATTAGACAACAAATACTTAATATCAAAATATTTATCTGCTTATAATGCAGTATAAATTAGAAAACTTTCTTATTTTTTATTTTTAGTGTATATTATAATTATTCACATTTTGGTGTTTATGCAAGTGTTTTTACATATATAAGTACTAAATAATATTATTAGACAACATGTACTTAGTGCATTATGTTTTTGAGCTATTGACAATTACGCAGTGTTGTT
The DNA here is from genome assembly GCF_012432095.1 of Onychostoma macrolepis. Taxonomy (NCBI): domain Eukaryota; kingdom Metazoa; phylum Chordata; class Actinopteri; order Cypriniformes; family Cyprinidae; genus Onychostoma; species Onychostoma macrolepis. The sequence goes on from NC_081177.1 coordinate 8,181,998, forward strand.
CATAGTATTATTTTATTATTCATGTAAGTGTGTTTATATAAATAAGTACTGAAAATATTATTGGACAACATGTACTTATTGCATTTATTTTATGGAGCAGTTTACATTTATGCATTGTTGTTCACAGAATTGTTATTATTATTAAATAATCACATTTCAGTGTTGGAAGTTACATAAATAAGTACTAAAATTGTTTTGGATAACATGAACATATAGCGTAATTATGTTGTAGACCTGTTTATAATTATGCATTGTTGCTTTTAGTATTATTATTAATCATTTTAGTGTTCATGTAAGTGTATTTAAATAAATAAGTACGAAAATATTATTGGACAACATGTACTTATTGCATAACTATTTTGTGGAGCTGTTTACAATTATGTATTGTTGTTCATGGTATTTTTATTATTGAGCCACAATTTAGTGTTCATATCACTTTGTATTGACATTAAAAAAACTGAGCAATGCTAATGAACAATGTGTACTTTGTGGAGCTGTATATACTGTAGTACTTCACTACAGCAACAATAACAAGCAGCATGTGCAACATGGCCACTGCATTATAATTCACCACATTTAAAATGGGAAATGTGACCCTGGACCACAAAACCAGTCATAAGTAGCACGGCCACAAAATCATTAGGATATTAAGATCATGTTCCATGAAGATATTTAGTAAATTTCCTACCGTAAATATCAAAACTTCATTTTTTTTTAATTATTATTATTATTAGTAATATGCATTGCTAAGAACTTCAATTGGACAACTATAAAGGCGATTTTCTCAATATTTAGAATTTTTTTTTTTTTTTTGCACCCTCAGATTTTCAAATAGTTGTATCTCAGCCAAATATTTATTCAGCTTTCAGATGATGTATATATAAATCGCAATTTCAAACAACTGACCCTTACGACTGGTTTTGTGATATGAGCATTAACCTAAAGAAAACGCACACAGGCCTTGTTACTGTGTGATATAAAACAGCGTTTGTTTACCTGCTCTGGCCCTTGGAAGCAGATTCGACACTGAGGTGTTCTCATGCCGCTGCCCGTGCTGCTGGTGAGGCTGACCGCGTCCAGGCCCGCCTGCAGTTTAGGGTCTTTCTCCTCAAACGCCAGACTCCTGGGCCTGGGGTCGCTCCCGTAGTATTCTTCCTCGTCGTCGCGGCTGGAGCAGTCAACGAAGGGCGGCCATCCGCAGCCGCCCATCCCGAGCCCCCTCATGCTGTTGGGTCGTCTGCTCGGCTCTGCGTCACTGTCGGAGGGTCTAGAACCGGATCGCATAAAAACCAGCACCTTCAGTTCGTTAAAAAACATGCGGATCCGGTTCTTGAACATGTTTGACTACATGTGTATGTCTTATGGCTGAAGTGAATTTTTTTAATTGTTCACGAAAGGAGTACTGTTTTATAAATATATATGATTATTGTTATACTTGATAATTATTATTGTTGTTATTTTTATATAACGTTATTATTTTTACACATTATTATTGTTTTATTATTTTAATTATTATTGTTGTTATTGATCCCGTTAGGCCTATTATTAATATTTCATTCGGCAGAAACGCAGTTGCTACCCTAAAGTCTCAAAGGAAAGTGTCCAAACCAAAGGTAATTGGTCAGAAAATCTCCGGGCTTGTTATTTTCCGTCTGATGGCATGTATGTGCCTGTTAGGGCCGATGTTGTTTCTCTGATACAATCATCATAGGACGCGAGGATGACAATAATAAGCCTAGGGTATTGCGATAAATAGCCAGCAATGCATTGTTCCAGGTCTAAAGAGAGGTGATTTTCATAAACTCCCAGCAACCCAAAGCCTGGACGCGCGGATGAGAGACAAGGGAGATGCAAAATGGCATTTCAGAGCATCGCTGCCACACACAGTCATCGTCGGGGGATCCTTCAGCATAAAAACATAATCCAAAAGAGCTGGAAGTTGGATTCGGGTGCAATCCTATAGTTTTGTTTATTGTTCATCAGAGGCGTCATGACGAAGCTTTCACATCATTTCCTTGTGCATCTTCCCATCGACATATTCCAACGCCACCTCCCATCCCAAACGCAGAGTTCAGAACAATCCATTAGGTTGGTGTTTTAAAAACAGCCATAACGACGGCAGTATTGGCTGAAGAGCTGGGGGGAAATGCCAGCATCTTGTCTCCATTTGAAGTTCATCACCATCCCCCTCTCGGCCCGATATGGTTCCTCGCCACGTTCAAAGGAAGATGGAGCTTCCAGGGGGGGGGGGGAATAAAAGGCACCGTGCTTAGGTTCGCCTATTTTCCTTCTTCACAGGGTGTGATGGTCAGTGGAGCGGCTGATGCTGTGGATCGTAATGTGATGGGGACGCTGATGCTGATGCTGATGCTGCTCCCCTCTGATTCATCCTCGAAATGGACGTTCTGCCGTGCGCATCAACACACGGCCCTTGTTTCCAAGGCGCGCTCTCGCCCAATCAAAATGATTCTTTTACAAACGTCTCGCTGCCGTGCGCGCTCCTGCTCCATTCTCCTTTGGGAGATTCCAAGTATCTGCTGGATTTTGACGGGCGCCGCTGTCCGAGGTGCTGATCTCTCGTCGTGACGTTTCCCCTGCGTGTCAATGGGACGCGGCGGGAAATATAAACGTGACCCTGGACCACAAAACCAGTCTTAAGTCGCTGGGGTATATTTGTAGCAATAGCCAACAATATATTGCATGGGTCAGAATGATGGATTTTTCTTTTATGCCAAAAATCATTATAGGATATTGAGTAAAGATCAGATATTTTGTAAATTCCCTAACGTAAATATATCAAAACTTCATTTTTGATTAGTAATATGCATTGCTAAGAACTTCATTTGGACAACTTTAAGGGGAGACACTACAGGCAAAAACACTGTTTTTTTTCATGCACCTGTCAAGTTTGAGATTGTGGGTTTTTTGGTTTTTCATAATGTTTTTTTTTTTTTTTTCGGACTAGTGGAAAGAAAAAAAACAAAAGACACTGTCAAGTGTTTCTTTTACAGCAATTTATGTATTTGTGTCAATAGCTTTAAATTGCAAAACATATTTTTAAAGGCCGTTTTCTCAAAATGAGTTTATGCCATAAATCTCCACTTCAGTAGCACTTACACACACCAAACTTTACATTTTTATTCCTGTCGATCTTGAAGGTTTTTACAGAGGGATTTGTTCATATATAATTTGCTTGATTATATACAACATTTTATTCCCCCCAAAATTGTGAATATATATATATATACACACACTTTTTTGTCTAAGTATTTTCAGAATTCTGAAGTGACAAAAATGAGATACCCAAAATTCCTTCTGTAAATACATTTGATTCTTATGTCAAAAAAATTAAAACAAGAATTTTGAAACTGATTTCATCCAGTGTTCAGATTTTTGTACTTGAAATTTATGCAAATTTCATTAAATAATGCCTCATTTGCATATTTAAACCTAACATTTTAGAAAACTTGTAATACAAAAAATGTTTGCAAATATCAGTGTAATCAATCAGCTGGGTAAGTAAGGCGATAACTATTAGTTAATTTTTTTTACCCTATTCACCTGCAGTGTCTCGCCTTAAAGGCGATTTTCTCAATATTTAGATTTTTTTGCACCCTCAGATTCCAGATTTTCAAATAGTTGTATCTCAGCCAAATATTGTCAAACCATACATCAATGGAAAGCTTATTTATTCAGCTTGTTAAAAACAAATTGACCCTTTTGACTGGTTTTGTGATCCAGGGTCACAAATGAGCTTTACGGGTCAGTTCTGCTATGCAGCACCTCTTGAACTCTGCAACACAAAGTAGAAGCATATCTGCGAAGATTAAACCATATTTTCAAGCTCAGGCAACTTTATATTTTGCCTATTAAAAATGTGATGTTCTGCATAACAGGACTGACCCATATAACGACGCATTCATGGCTTTAGCTGATGGGTCAGCACTCTAATGCAGTTTATTGATTGAGATTCTTGTCAATTTCTGCCTTACCAGGGCAGCTCTAAAAATTGATCTTTCACACCCGGCCATTGCATTTATTGCACGCTGTGTTAAGTAGCTAGGACCTGGAAGAATGAAGTGACAATTGTTTCTTTCATTACCATCTAGTTGATGTACTACCGATACTGATACAAATTTACAACTGACTCTGAAAGGTACATGGACACTTCATGTTATAACGCCACTGTATTACATAAAGTGTAAAAAGAAATGGTATTTATAAAATAAAAGTGGGAAAAAATCATTAATGGTGGATGCATTAACTCAGATCAATGAGGCCTACGACCAGTCAGTTCAAAAAGGAAAAATACAAAACCTGTGCTAACAGAAAGAAAACAAGTTGATAAAAAGATTGAATCCAATATTTGGTAACAATACAAAATGAGAAATTTTCAAGCAATTTTTTTTTTTTTTTTTTTGCTGGTTGGTCATTTTTTACTAGGAAAACATTGGGGAAAATATCTCCAAAAAAGTAAAAAAATAAATAAAAATTATATATATCACTTTGTGTGAGCTAAATGAGTTTTAGTCCAATCCAATAACATTAACTAACATGTTTTGTGGGGAAATCCTCTCTGGGTCATAACATGAGGGTTAAAGTAATGATTCACCCCCAAAAAAAGCAATTCACTCACCCTTTATGTCATCCCAAACCCATATGACTTTCTTCCTTCTGAAGAACACACAATGCTTTCTGATGGCATTGTACATGAACACACGCTTACATAACTTTGATCAATCCTCTACAGTTAAAATGGACAGTGAGTCAGATCCTAGTTGGCACTGAGCTGTCAAAACGATCCTCTCTGGTAGTAAAGATCAATCTCCAACAAATCATTACGTGCATATTGTTGATTTATTGTTATGGCATGACTATGTTGCACAAAGGCATATCGTTTGTCCATTCTGCACATCAATAATTGAACTTTTGCAAAGTGAGTGGACCCTCGCACATACATACTGATACAAACACTTCCTGGGAAACATTTATATGATAATGTTTTAATACCTTGCTCTCACCGATGAACACTAAACGCAAACAATTTAAATAAAATAGGTGCAATTTGTAGATATTTTTTATTAAAATGTTTTTAAAAGTCATTTAAATTATATAGTAAAAAAAAAAAAAAATCATTTATTAAAAATATTAACATATGAGATTCTATATTTAATAGTCTTAAAGGAAGGCTCTTGCTCTCCAAGGCTGCATTTATTTGATAAAAAAAATACAGTAATATTGTGAAATATTATTACAATTTAAAATAACTTTTCTATTTGACTATTAAAAAATATGACATTTTTTTCAGGATTCTTTGATAAATAAAAAAGGTTTTTTTATTTTAAATAGTTTTTTACTGTCACTTTCAGTCAATTTAATGCATCCCTGCTGAATAAAAGTATTAATTTCTTTTAAAAAAAAAGCACTGACAGAAATCAGCCACTCGCATCTAAATTCGATCCAACCAATCAACTTGCACTTTACACAGATCATTTACATTTGCTTTGATCATCATGTACCCACCTTCATGTCGCTTGAAACTTCTATGACTTTTCCCCGTGGAACACAAACAGTTATTATCATAACATCAAAGCTTCTCTTATACATACAATGAAAATACATCCTGATCACTGTCGAGTTCAGCTGTAATTTTGCTTGGTTTAAAAAAAAAAAATCATGTTCAAACAAGATGTGAACCCATATCCCCTCGCATGCTAAATAAAAACCAATATACCACAACACTAACACATTCTAAGCCCTATGACTTACTTTCTTCAATAACGGATTTGTTTTTTACAAACACGCACCTTTTCACTTCACAAGATGTTAACCGATGGCCTGGAGTCCTGTGGATTATTGTGGTGTTTTTATCAGCTGTTTGGACTCTCATGCTGACGGCACCCATTCACTGCAGAGGACTGGTGAGCAAGTCACATAAATTTCTCCAAATATGTTCCAATGAAGAAACAAACACCTCTACATTTTTGGAGAAAACTATTTCTTTAAGCTTAGTCTAAACAGCTCGAGAGTTTAGAAAGCGCACAGGTTGACTTTCCAGGTTCGTCCTTTTCAAACAGGTCATCCGATGCTGACCAGTTGGACTGTATGGTGTGTCTCACACAGCGAGGACACAGTACACACTCGATGCTTGTTTCCCACAGACAGTCCGGCTGGTCCATCTTCATTTGCATTAACAACATGCATCTAGTCCGTTCCATTATTTATGCCGCTATTGACCCGCTTGTCCCCCTGTTCTGATGGGAGAGATCACTCTTCCTGTTTGTCCGACTGGATCACACTCAGCTCCATTATCTGTCCTCATCAGACTCGGCCAACAAATATGGCATTCGTCATAGCAGATAACACCTCATAGGTCAGGATGCAGAGAGAGATGTTTTCCCATTGCTGATCATCACACTCCATATGTTGCACTTCTACATTTAGGCCTTTGCTAAGGATGCTTCTCAAAAATCTCATAGACCTTTTGCTATATTGGTCTCTAGACAGGTGGTCAGACCGGTTTGTGCGTATGGACGCTTGTGGAAAGGAGTGAGAACTGGCAAATGTCCCAACATGGAGTCCAAGTGTGCTGACAAGATGGGGGGTTTGCTTTGCTGAGCGTGTCCAAAATCCTGTTGACCGGATATTCAAGGAAACCAGACACCTTACAGTGCACATTTTACTTACATAAGCACAGAAAGAGAAAAAAAATAAGCCTTCAAGAATTGAAATATTAAAAGAAAAATATAGTAAAATGATTGAAAACAAAATGTTTAAAATATTAGACAAGCTTTAAAAATGATACATTTCGCATCTAATTTAAACACAGAATTGCACTGTTTCATTTTAAATTCAGCTGATGTGTTTATCTATGAAGTGCTTTCAGCTGTGAACCATTAGATCTATTTGTTGTGGCCACTGGCAACAATTATTGATGCACTGAAGCTCATCACTGCAAATGTGGTGATAACTTGCAGATAAGGTTGTAAGATGCAGCTCAAAGATTCAACAAGTACAGAACGGCATTATATGAAGGATACTGCAGACATTTATTTTATGCTTACCTTCATAAAAGCAATACTACTGAGTCCATGGTATGAATATAGTTGCTTCTAAAGTGGTTAAAAAACCTCCATTCAAAATATAGCACATCCTCAGTTATTTTATCTTCAATTTTGTTCAATATATTCGGTTTGAGGGGTCGTGCACAACTTCAAATATTCAGATTTTGTATAAACCAGTGACATTTTGACATTATATACAAGTATTTATTAATTTAAATAAGCTTTTATTTCTATATTTCCTACTCTTTTTAAATTTAAGTTTAAACAATTATGTTATGTGCTCTTGTCATTTTTACTCTTTTGCACAACTTCTGATTTTGTACGAACTAGTGCAATTTCAGCATTTTACTAGTATTTATTAATCATTTGAATTAGCTTTCACTTGTATAGTTTCAGTTCATATTAAATGTTAGTTTAGGTTTTAATAATTTTGTCATGTGCGTTTACCATTTTATATTCAGTTTGAGGGTTCTATGTTGTGATTTTGTATGAACCAGTGCTATTTTAGCATTTTTTATATACTAATATTTATTAATAATTTGCATTATTTTTGTGAATTTTCAGTTGCTTTTAAATTTTAGTAATTTTGTTGTGATTGTAATTTTTACTCATTTTTAATTAAATATTTTGATTTATATTATATATTTTATTTCAATTTAATTTGTAGTAATTTTTGTACTTAAAACTTTTTTTAACTCCGTTCTAATTTTTCTAGATCTCATTTTAGTTTTGATCTAATATTTATATATTTATTTTATTTCAGCAAATTATTCATAAAACAGTTTTAGCGTTAGTTTACAATAACCTGATATATGTTTGAATTGTGGATTACAAACACTATACATGCACTGAATAAGCTCTAAATGCAAAGTTTTGACCTTTTGACCGGGCCTTGCTTTTTGAATCCTAAATAGCATCCAGATGCAGCATTCGTTTTTGTTCCAGTGGGCACCACTAGGGGGCAGTGCATTTTGATGTACAAAGACACTTGCCTAAAACCACCTTATAATGATTTCACCCATGATATAAAGCACTACACAACCATGGGCACAATATAAATCAGCAGACTCACAGCACAAAGCTTATTGTTGATGCTGGAAGTTAAAGCGGTGTATTACACAAACAGATCTTTTACCTTATAACGCCAAATTGACCCTTACAGCAACCTAACACAGTGTTCGTCTCTCACTAGGGAACATTTAGTAAGATAACATTGTTTACAGAGGAATATTTTTTCAGACCTAGTATGAATCATTTTACACACTCCTACAATCCTACACAAGTTGCATAATCTAAATATAACAGCCTAGTGTAAATTGTTTACAAGAAAAAAAAAACCCATCTCAACACTGAATACAAAGTAAGGAGCTGGAGAAAAAACATCCTCAAGTCTTTTTTTAGGATTATCCTCATGTCACAATAAAGTCAAGATGAAGTGTAACACCTGCTGTTGTCTGTGATTTCCAGCAAAAGTAATGACAACAAATGACAGTTAGCTTTGGTATTCTAATACAGTGGTTGTCAAGTAATATGTTGTTTGGGAAAAAAAATTCTGATTACAAATGATAAAAATTCACAATGCACATAATTGCGTACATGTAAAATAAACAGGTACATCAACTTTTAAAATGCAGAAGAGACACTTCCCATATCGTTAGATGATGACGTCAAAGGCTATGTGTCCCATCAAACTCTATTTAACTTCACTTTGTAGAAGCAGGACAAATTTGACAGCTGCGAACATGGACAAGCTGAACAAAATGACCTGATTCTCAAAAGCTATGAACAAAATTGTGCAAGGTAAAAGAACAGCCGTTAAGGAATGAAAATTTGATGAAAATGTACTCACCCTCAGGCCACCCAAGATGTAAACAAGTTTGGATCCTGTGCAGTGAATGGGTGCCATCAGAATGAGAGTCCAAACAGCTGATAAAAACATCACAATAATCCACCAACATATTTGTTTAAAAATATGACAGAGCTTGATCTGTGCCTATTCCTCTCCTAATTCAGATGAGAAAATGTTTTCAATGGAAAAGGCAATATTATGGATAAACGTGTTAATGAAGGATTTGTTTCTTACAAATACGCAGCTTTTCAGTCCACAAGAGGTTAATTGATGGACTGGAATCATGTGGATTATTGTGATGTTTTTATCAGCTGTTTGCACTCTCATTCTGACGGCACCCATTCACTGCAGAGGATCCATTGGTGAGCAAGTGATAAATGAACTCAGCTTGGATGGCCTGAGGGCGAGTAAATTTTCAGCAAATCTTCATTTTTGGGTGAACTATTCCTTTAAAAATAGGGTTGATGCTGTTAGGGTCACCACTAGATGTTAAATGTAAAATCTTGAGTGTTGAAGCAAAACCAGTTAAGGAACACGACTGAGAGCACAATTTAAAAAAAAGAGAGAATTTCACAGGTATTGATCTAAGAATATTTAATTGGAAAAGTCAGTTTCAAAAATACAAGGCAAATCCAGGGAAAATGGTGCTTACAGCTCACCGAGTCGGGTTCCACGGCCTTCTCACAACGGCAATAAATAACTACTCTAGCACAGACATTGATTTCACCTCTTCAAAATCCATCAGTGAAACATTCATAATACCATGACCAAGTGAAGCAGAACACATTTAAGCTGTACTGAGTGATGGTTCAGTGTTCCCATTTTCTCAATCATGTGGGGCAGAAACTAAAGCAGTTAAGACGTGAGTTTTAGCCAGTATGTTCCACTATTAATATGAATAAACAAATTAACACAAGAACATAACATGGACACATGGAATTAACATATGGGTGCATTATAAATGATCTATCTACTACAATAACAATGATCAACATTGCAAAAAAACGCACACTTTAAATGGCAACTTAACACTATTAGCACAAAACAGGAAAAAAATAGAAGCGCAATGACAAAAAAAAAAACAACAGAGAGAGGTTTGGCAAAACACAAAATAAGAAGGATTTAACTGAAATGGCACAGTATTCAGTGCTAAAATTATGGACCTGATGCCGTTAGTACTTTTTAAAAAGAGCTGGAAAGAAGCGATACATGATTGCAAATAATAAAAACCGCAAGTTAGTGCATGAGTACGTGGCTTAAACCAAGCCGACAGATAACTGAGTAAATGGCACGCAGAGATTATTTCAACACAAACATCCACAAAAAAAAAAAAAATTCATAAGATATTAAAACACTAAATCCATGAGTAATACTAAGCTTCAAAGGAAGTGGAGAACTTAAAAAGTCCAGTGAGAATAGCGAGACCCGGCTGAGGCGGGAGGATCTCTGTGGTTTAAATAAGGATGGAAAAGAATGGGTAAATCGCTGAACGTCCACCCTGTCACGGTAAAGATTATGTACAACAGGAGGGCAGCAGTCCATCGGCAGGGGAAATCCTCCCATTCACATGGCTCAGTTACACAAGTGTTTTTAAATATTCACGTTCTACGTCTAATTCCTAAACTAATATCCCATAGGCTGGACTGGTCACCTCATCGAGACAGACTTCATATAGCATTGCACAAAACACAGGTGTTTTTCAGGCCTGCACTCATTCAAAGCGGACCTGGATGTGATTTTCCTGGGAGACACGTGACAAGAGTTTCACCTTGACTAACCGATACTAAATATTAACATAGTTTACACTGAAACTACAGGGACCATTTTGCCACTACATACCTGGTTATGTGTACATACGTGAGCTGACTGTGTCACGAGAAACTGATGCTATGAACATGCAGACATCGATGGCTTTACATTGCAGATTTTCGGTTTGCATACAGAAAACAGGAAGAGTTTCTCACATCAAGGATGGGGGAAGTGCCAGAACGAGCATCCTATCATACATGATACCTCCTCCTGCTGGTTCAAATTAGCCCTCTGCAGACCTCGTGTGGAAAATGGGTCAGATCTATCATCAAAATAGATGCGTTTGTATCTAGTGTGTTCTGAACCGGGTGTGCAGATGTGAGTTTGTTGTGGGGATCAGTGGTTGTGTTCTGCGTTTAATGCTTTAAATGTCTCTTGGTGCGCTCCACTCTACCTGTGCAAAAGGGAACTGGAGTAGCTGGACTACACTAAACGTAGTTTAGGACAGACGGTCTGAGAGACTATAAGAATGCACTGGGGTTTGCTCTCGGGTCTTTTTGGTTCCTGTAGCGCATGGCCAGCCAAACTCCTAAGATCTGAGACAAAGGACAGAAATATTGATTAGCAACACAATACTGGAGTATAATCAGGGGTGCACATAAGTGGTACGCAGTTGCGCATGCTCGACCACAATAAAAAAAAAAATATTTAAAAAAAAAAAAGCGCTGTGACTGCTTATTTGCATACCGACATGGTTGACAGCTGTTAATGCACAATTACCATTTTAGATCGACAAACTTTAAAAGGGTCAATATCACCATAGAGTGCCTTTCAACCCTCACAATACTCAAAAATTTTGGTTTTAATTTCCCATTCACCATGTCATATCATAAACAATAGACACTCAAGTACTATACAAACATATTAGCTGAGCTCCCACACATTTTTTTAGATAATTATGGGCCATTATTCAAAGCATAAAGCATAAGATATGTCCACCCTGTCATGGACATATACATTACTGTTAAATACGTTTTCATTGCAAAATTAAGACGCAAATTATATTTTCTGAAAGGTATGATGTCCCTTTTCTAAACAGGGTTATTTGTTTGCTTTCAAATTATAAATATATAAAAGATTTTATGTGAACCACGTGTTTTTAAAGAAACTCATACAAACACATGTATTTTTTCTTATTTGGAGAAAACTGTGATATTTTAATGCAGTTTTTTGTTTGCATACCTAGCTATTGAACACACAGGATTATACAGATATGATTGAATTATTTAAAATATTATTGTAAAATATCAAGATGACAGGGTGGAAACATAATGCACACAAATCATGACAAAATACGAAAATGAAACATTTATTCAACTTCTAAAAAAATATAATAATAATAAATAATATAATTACATGAATCACACTGATATACCCCTCCTCCCCATTCATTTTCATTCAGTCCACCCTGTCATGTTTATGTCCACTCTATTGAGTCTAAGTGGCCGACAGGGTGGACATTTTGAGCTTCAATTAGCATATTAGCTTATAACAAACCGTGACTAGCTAAATATTTAGTCTGATTGTTGAAGAGAATTTGGTATATTTAAACTTACATATTTTGAAAATACTGTATTCTAATCATTTCTGGTATATTTTATGCTGACAGGGTGGACATGCTAAGCTTAGGAAAAGCAAGCAAGCAAACTCAGACAAAGAAAATTTGTCAACTGAAAAGTTACCAACTAATTTCCGCCACTGAAGAGACAAAAAATCTGTTGTCCTGATGTCACTAAAGGGGATGGCCTTTTCTTAAATGGGCGGATTTTCCAAAATAACAGGGTGGACAACCATTCAAGGGACATGGACAAACTCAAAAATACAAAAAAAAATATAATTTTTATGACCAAATGATCAATACACTCAAATTGAGTTTAACAAAACATTAACAAAATATTAATAGAGGACAAAAACATTTTAATTTTATGATATGACTGTATTCTACTCTCAATCAAATTTAATAAGCAGTGCATGGGAAATAGCAAAATAACACGCAACCTCTTAAAATGTATCTAAAGAGCCAAGTAATGCTTTTGTTATGAATATCAAAACTTAACATAAAAATGACTAGGAAAGGGTGTGTTATATTAGGCTAAGTTATCATGGCAAATGAGTTATGTACAGCACACCAAAAGGCACCCTACAGTGATATTGACCCAATAGTGTATAAGATTTCTATTCGAACTGAAATCATAAATCTAGGCTATCCGCTGCAGTTTTCAAAGCACAATGCAAAACTGTGACATTTCATTCACTGACGCTTTTCAATCGGCAGCGCTAAACCCGGCAGTGCATATACTTACTTGCCGGCAACCCACCAATATAAAATCTAGCTGATTTTAAGTTTGAAAATATGAAAATTCATATTTAAAAAAAAAAAAATTATATATATATAAAAATAAATAAATAATACACTTTATTTTTAAGCTTACTATAAAATAACAGTATTTTTATTTAATACTCCCTTATATTTGAAAATATAATAGTATTATCAAACTTTATTATTTTATTAAAAAATTAAATAAAGTGCAATAATATTATTATCACTATTATTCATTTATTTTTTATAGTTACATTTTTTATGGTTCACATTAAGTGCAATGTGAGGACCAAACCAAATCTCCAGGTGCTCTTATGAGACCCATACTGAAAAACGTATGTGCACCCCTGAGTATAATAGCTATAAGCAGCAAAAAGTCCATGTGGTAAAGTAACTGCATCATTTTAGGCAAATTAACACTTCAATGCATGGCTGAAAGTGACATACATACATATAAGCAATAAGAGATCAATGTTCAATATTAAATAAACATTTTCCTATAATAATAATAATAATAATAATAATAATAATATTATATTGTAATTAAAAACTTTTTTAATTTTAACAAAGCTAACATAAAATTAAATAAAAATAAAATAAGTTTAAGTACTAAAATGACTAAAACAGAAGATTAAAAATAAAGATAAATAAAAAAAGATATATAAAAATCACAAAACAAATGGACTAAAACTTAAAGTGCCCCTATTATGCCATTTTTAAGGTTGCTAATATTGTTTTATGAGTCTCCTAAAACAGGTTTGCATGCATGCAAGGTCAAAAAACACTTTAGTTCTCCCAAAAAATAGATTTAATTTGACCTCATTTCTAAATGATTCGTCAACGACTCGTGGGAAGCAGTTCAAAGAATCAGTCTCTCTCTAAACCCCTCCTTTCCGTGAGCCCTCACTGCTGTGATTGGTCAGATGGCACAGTCCTTTGTGATTAGTCTATCGCGTACAGCGCGTGTCGGAAACGAAACAGCCATTGCTATAATGGACTGACGGAATGACAGCCCTGGAGACTTGTCAATACATAGAAAAGATGGTATCGATTGTACCTTACTAATTCGAGCTGGAGTCTGATGATGAAACCACTGAAGTGGCTGATCGATAACAGACTGATTCGCAAGCACGACTGGAGCAGGACGTTTCTCGTTGGTAGTGTCAAGTGTTAACAAGTCTGTGGTAATTATAAGATGTGATAGCAAGTTGTTCGCGACGTAGAACGCGGCCGGAAATTATGCAAATGTATTACTTTGTGACGTACAGCCGCGACAGAATAAGATTTGAATTCCTGATGACTCGTTTAGGTGATTGCAAGTCGACTCTTTTTTTGATAGACAATAACTTTATTTATCGTGCACTGTCAGTTTCACAACTCTGCTGATAGTTTATGTTCACATACAGCTACACGACACACTGCATGAAAGGTAATATTCGAAAAGGCATAATAGGGGCACTTTAAACTAAAATTAAAATAAAACTGAAAATATGAAACTAAAAGCTAATTCAATATATTAATAAATGCAATAACAACAACAGAGTTAATTACTGAAGAACTTGTACAATCTAATGCAGGGATAGGCAACGTTGGTCTTGGTCTGGAGTGCTGCTGTCCTGCAGAGTTTAGCTCCAACCCTAATCAAACACACCTGAACAAGCTAATTAAGGTCTTCAGGGCTACAGGCAGGAGAGGGTTTTTTTCAAGGTTGGAGCTAAACTCTGCAGGACATCGGCACTCCAGGACCGACCATACAACAACTTTGAATGTGGTTAATGCAATCAGATTTTACATAAAGAACTGTTTTAAAATGAAATATTCCCTAGAATATTTTTCTTAAAGTCTCAAAGTGATGTACTTGAGTATGTGGGATATTATCTTACTCTTTTACACTTAATAACAACGACAGCAATTTTTTTAATCTCATGCAACTAAATGAAGAGTAAAGGATGGAAAGGAGCTCTAAATGTGGAACTGATACTTTATATGTATTTCATCCTTCTAATGATGAGAAATGTAGTAGGTCACAGTCTTAATTACAAATCATAATTTATTCCAACCAAGATTCTCTAACTGACAAGCCCTCAGCGTGCAAAGTCAGGCCACAAAAGAAGTCCAGATCTCCCACTAGTTACCACCACTTTGTTCTGCTGTTCACATGTGTGATCTGAACTAACCTCTGTAAAGCTGAAAAAGAGGCCGACTCCTCCAAGGATCTTCAAAGCTTCTGATGAATGTTGGAGCATCTTTTCACCGCAAGTGAGGCAATGGCTCTTTTTTGTACATGGCTGCAGGAAAAGAAAACGGTGTTCATCTCTCATTTCTCACATTTGGTTAACTCGGCATCCACCATCGCAGCTACATGTTATAATCAGATACAAGCACTCCATTCATTCATCACCACTTTATCTGTTCAATAATGTGCCAAAAAGCCAAAGTAAATCAAAAATGGAACACAAGGATGTATTCTTACAGAATCACAGAGGGATAAGTCAGACACAAACACTGCCTGGTTCTGCGTATTGTTGAACAGGCCACAGCAGTCCAGCTTCTTCTCAAGGCTGATTCTTGTGTCGTTACTCATCATTCTCCAAGATGAGCCCAGCAGCTTCTCCTGTTTTGGTAATGTGACAAGACAAATACCAGGAATCACACTTAAACAACTGTGCAACAACAACAAGAGTGCTTTGGGGAAAAAAAAGTTGATTAGGATTACCTGTTGACCCTGGTTCATGGCCAGACAAGAACAGGAAACTCCAAACTGGAAGAGGAACACAATGAAGAGAATGACCATGTACTGTGGAAAAGCAGCTGTGGTCAAGGACTACACAACATTCAGATGGGAGAATTTAGACTTGCCATTTTATGGGCATTGAACTACAAAAAACAGGCAGTACAAAGGCTTCTAAAGGATACAAAGAAAAGCATGACTTGGTGATGATGGACAGCTCCAATGAGTCCCACAATGGCAATCAGCAGCAGAAAGAAGCCCACGGCAATCACGCCACCGATGATGTGGATGCTGGAGACAATGCCAAAGCCTTTCCCCCATGCTGCTACGACAATCAACAGGAGACCCACCAGCTGAGGATGAAAAACAGACCAATCAGAAATGTGTCACAACCTTACAATACATAAGATTGTATGAAAACGCTATATTGTGTTAAAAGTCAACATGAAATGGCATTCACAACCCATTTTACTTCCATAATGTGACATATTTCCAAGTTAAACAAGATACTTAAAGAGAAAAAAAATTAGGTAGGAACTTGATTTTATTTTTAAGTTGATTAAAATCATAAAAAAATCAAATACAATAAAAACACTATACTGGCATGGTTACAATAAACTTTAATTTTAAATTAAAAAAAATTTAACTTTCAGTTTCACTTACAATTTATCCATAGAATTGACAAATTAATAAGTAAAACAAAAGTAAAGGGTAAACGCTAACAAAACAAAATACAAATATATATATATATATAATATATATATATATATATATATATATATATATATATATATATATATAAATATATATATATATATATATATATATATATATATATATATATATATATATATATATATATATATACAAATATATATATATATAATATATATATATATATATATATATATATATATATATATAAATATATATATATATATATATATATATATATATATATATATATATATATATATATATATACCAATCAAAATGAAACAAATCAAAATAAAATACAATTTGACTGAAAAGAATAATAAAAATAAATAAATAAAACAAATCAAAATGAAACATCAAAACAAAACAAATAATGATGGAAAAAACAATAAATAAAACAAAAGTAAAATCAAACCAAAGTAAATTAAATAAAAATAAATAATAATAATAATAAAAAAGATATAGTACACTGGCAAAACAAATCTCAAATAAAATAAGTTACGATTCTTTTGTTGCTTGCAAATATCCTTTTGAAATGGCAAATTATGAATGGCCATTAATGGAAAAAAAAAAAAAAAAAAAAAAAATTTTATCCCCAGATGGTGTAGTTACAACTACCAACAGTGGCTTACTGGGCATGGCCTCCGTATGACCATGTAGTTGGAGAGAATGACTTGAAAAATAACAAGATGAATGATGCACTGATGAATCATTCACAATAAGTAAATAGGTATTTTAATTTTAATTTCATGTTGACTTCAGGTGAGGTCTACAGTTGTTAAAACCATGGGAATTTTGCAGCGTCTAAAGATTACTAAATTACATTTCGTTTAAACTCATTACAACTACTGTAATGGAGACATCAAGCACAACTCACATGCTGTTACACTTCTAAAATGTGTATTACACATCATTTCTATAAACTAAACTGTGACTAGGGTCAATCTACAGTTTAAGGGTTTGTCTGGAATCTATATAACTTAAAGCAAAGGGCAGCAGGATCAAGATTGCAGGTCCAGAGAGCAACATGTGTCTCAACATAACCTTACCGAACAGCATTACTGTCATGGGCAGCATATCACAGGTCAAACCAAAAGCCTACTGAACAATGTCCACACAGTTCCTCCCTTAAATGCCAGCATGAGGGGTATGATTACAGCGTTATGGAGAACATTGTGAACCAAAACAAAAACCAAACACACCACAGAGTGGTCCAAATGGTGATAACCCTGACTTTTCCATTCAAAATCCATATTTAATCAATAATTCTACAATACACTCGTAACAAAAGCAGTCCCTGTGGAAACATCTTTACCTTTAAGGGTTTTAGCCTTTGGGTTACTAGCACAGATCTTTAACCACTAGACAACACAACCCAGAGTCATTTGGCAACACACCTTCTCGTTTACAGCTCTGAGTGCAAAGTCTTTTATTTTTGGCTAAGTGTGACACCATGATTTTTAACCCAGTATTGTCATCACTCGTGTGAGTCAGAGGCATTATGTGGAAGTATGATCAGTGCCCCAGTTCTGTATGTACCAAGACATTTGAGTTGTGACAGATACATGCATATAGCTGC
Source organism: Onychostoma macrolepis (assembly GCF_012432095.1). NCBI lineage: Eukaryota > Metazoa > Chordata > Actinopteri > Cypriniformes > Cyprinidae > Onychostoma > Onychostoma macrolepis. The sequence goes on from NC_081177.1 coordinate 8,200,067, forward strand.
CAAACAAAAATCTTCCAGGGTAATCAATAGTCAAATAGAAACAAATACATATGTATTTGCGTAATTAAGAAGGACACTTGTTCCTTGAGAACACGAGTAAATGAAAACAGATTACACAAACATAGGGGCGGTTATGCAACACTGGATGGCGAAACATCATTCAGAAGATTCGTCAACAAACAATCTAAAAAAATATTAATATTAACACTTCAAACCTATCTTTTTATTCCTTAATGAAAATAAAACTAGAAGGTTTTGTTTAACTAGTACCGCCTATGAAGATAAGCAGCTAGCTGATTCATCTAACTTACTGATAGCTAGAAAACAAAGACCTCTCCTATGTCCTAACAACAGACACCTTTATATTAAATATTAATACGGTAAAATATTCATAACACGCCTTAAATTCAGTACAAATTGTGAGATAAAGTGAACTAAATGTTTTAAGTATTTATACCGGATTAGCCGTTGCTAACAGGCTAGCTGAGCTAAATATTCATGTATGTGCGACTTACCATATAAACAACATTTAGCGAACAGAGGGCGTTTTTTGAGCACGTAAATCCTCCGCAAACCATGTTGATTCTTCAGGCATTTACCGGTGAGATGAAATGATGTGCTACAGATGTTGTTTTCGCTGCTGTGAGTCTGCTACAAGCTGCTGTTCTTCTCTTGTGGTGAGCAGCACTGTGCAGTGGCGATGTCCGATTCATGAACGAATCGTTCATTTGAGTCGAATCATTTCTATGAATCAATTGAACTAGTTCGCAAAACTGAATCGTTCCTAGTTCGTGGGACCGGTAGCATAAAAGGTTTAGACTAGTCTTATAAATTAGGTTACTTAAGGTTAGGTTAAGTCTAAGCTGAATCAAAAAATAAAACTGATTACTCCTAGCTGACTGCTAGTTGGTCAGTTCTTAAAGACACTGTCTTAACATAGAGGTTAAGTTTATGAAACTGGCCCCTAGCTGGAGTCAGCGACTTATAAATGAAAATTTTCATCGTTTAATGCCAATGTAAATTATATTTTGGTTCTAAAAAACTATATTTCAATAGTTGAATCACGGCTGCAACAAACTGAACTAATACACATGAAATTATATATAATATAATTGTATAAAATTATACACATGAAAGCTAACTGAGACTTGTTATAGCGCTTGCATATCATTGCTCTTTTGTTGATTTTGATTGCTTCCATTGTCCTCATTTGTAAGTCGCTTTGGATAAAAGCGTCTGCTAAATGTCTAAATTAAATTACCATTAACTACTCTTGTAAATAAAATTGAAATAAAACATAATAATCAGAAAAGTGTTCCTACATACAGAAAGGTTGGATGTACGCCGGGATGTCAAGGGACTACGTGATGACGCAAGTAGGTCATGAAATAAAGGAATAGCTGAATCGTTTTAATTGATTCTTTGAACAGAATAGTTCGAAAGAACTGATTCGCGGAAATCGGTTCCCATCTCTATGGCCGAACCTGCCGGTGACGTCAATCGCAACCGCAGACCCTCTAGCGGCAGAACTTTCTCTCACGTGCTTTGCTTGTAATACACGCGACTCGACGCTAGGAGAGATAATCTCCTAATCTTTGCCATGAACATTTTCGTTGACAAAACCTACCGTATGAAAAATATACAAATATTAGCCGGGATGTCCAAAATGTTAAATCATTAAAAAAAAATGTCAGCGGCTATTTTCAATAAGTGTAAATGGCAATAGATGCTATTTACACTAACAGACGGATATCACAGGATTATTACAGACGCAGCTGAGGATAATGGTGGAATTTGCAGTTTTACTCACAAACTACATTACCTGTTCATCAATAAGATGAGAACCCATTTTAAATGTAAATGTACTCGAAATTAAATTAACTGAAAAGTGTGATATCCAAGTAATAATTAAGATTTTTGCTGTCACAATGATAACAATAGAGCAGGGCTCCTCAGATCTTTCCCTGGAGGGCCAATCTGCTGCAGAGTTTAGCTCCAACCCTGATCAAACTCACCTACCTGTGATTTTCTAATGATCTTGAAGACACTGATTAGCATGCTCAGGTGTGTTTGATCCGGGTTAGAGCTCAACTCTGCAGGAAAGTGGATCTCGTGGGCCAGATTTGCGGATCCCTGCAATAGAGCATACAAAAATAGTAAATGAACTGTTCCATGCTCCGACGCGGTTAGCAATCACACTACATGTGTACCGCGCCCGAGCCACCTCTTCAAGCGGGTCAGGGCATGGTTAAACGAACCGCACTGGACACGGTACAGAGCAGTCACACTTGTGAAATGAACTGGACTTTGGGGGTCAATCGCGCTCAAGCGATATAGCTAGTTATCTTTACACAGTAAAAAACGCAGTGTCAGTTTAACACTTAAAGTATCAATTTTAACACTACTAAAGATCATATATGGTCCCAATCTGTCTAGTGTTAAAAGTACACCATTCATAGTGTTGAATTTTTAGTGTTAATATAGCACCTTACAGTGCAGAAAAATTACACTCAGCGTGTGAATTGTTACACTTGCAATTTTTGTTCAAATTTTACACTCTGGGGTATTTGACACACCTGGTGTTGTTTTAAGTGTAATTAATAAAGTATTCTTTTCAGTGCAAAAATAAAATAATTAATGTACAAGATTAGACATAAAATCAAGAGTCTGATGAGACAGATGTACAAATTCCAACGTTTATTTAACAAATGGGCAAAGTGGCCACTTTAAAGCATATACCAGATGTGTAGAGGTTAATTAGTCAGTCACATTCATTAAGTGTTGCACGGAAACATAAAAGAGTTAATAAAACACATAAAATCATCAAATTTACCTAGACATTAACAAATATGACAGGTAGATTTGAACAAGACTGCAGCAAGATACTTGTCGACAGTTGTGTAGCATCCATGAACGCTGTTCCTCGTTGTCCCATCAGCGAGCGGGTATGGCTGTGTGGTCTCTACAAGGTATTCTTCTTATTAGTGCCTGCAGATCAAAGACAAAAATAATAATTAAAGGAACACTCCACTTTTTTTGGAAATAGGCTCATTCTCCAACTCCCCCAGAGTTAATAAGTTGAGTTTTACCGTTTTTGAATCCATTCAGCCGATCTCTGGATCTGGCGATAGCACTTTTAGCATAGCTTAGCATAGATCATTGAATCCTATTAGACCAGTAGCATCGCGTTCAAAAATGACCAAAGAGTTTCGATATTTGTCCTATTTAAAACTTGACTCTTCTGTAGTTATATCGTGTACTAAGACCGGCGGAAAATGAAAAGTTGCGATTTTCTAGTCCGATTTTGCTAGGAACTATACTCTCATTCCGGCGTAATAATCAAGGAACTTTGCTGCCGTAACATGGCCGCAGCAGGCGCAGTGATACGCGCGCCTGAAAGTAGTCCCCAGCCAGGTACCTAGTTATAATATAGCTGGGGACTACTTTCAGGCGCTGCGTAATATCACTGCGCCTGCTGCCGCAGCAAAGTTCCTTGATTATTACGCCGGACTGGGAGTATAGTTCCTAATCATATCGGCCTAGAAAATCGCAACTTTTCATTTTCCGCCGGTCTTAGTACACGATATAGCTACAGAAGAGTCAAGTTTTAAATAGGACAAATATCGAAACTCTTTGGTTATTTTTGAACGCGATGCTACTGGTCTAATAGGATTCAATGATCTATGCTAAGCTATGCTAAAAGTGCTATCGCCAGACCCGGAGATCGGCTGAAATAAAAAAAATGGTTTTAAGTCAGTTATTTCTATCTTTTGCTGTAATGTGTCTGTAGGAAATATCAGTTTACATTTCCAAACATTCATTTTGCAATTAATTGTAATAATCCAGTGACATTTTCGTTTGATCTGATCTGGTCATCATCAGTCTGTCTGGAATGACATGAAGAAACAGAATAAACTGAGACAGACTAAATCCAGAACAACTGTGGCAACATCTCCAAAATGCTTCAAGAAACCTCCTGCAAAGCTTCTGAGAAACTCTGCTCAAGTGCACCGAGGGCAAAAGCTGCTTTAAATTTAAAGGATGATGACACCAAATGTTAATTTAATTTAGTTAATAGAAGTTAATTGATAAAGAAAATCTATTTATGACATTATTTTTGACAGCATCCTCATTTTACAGCATTTTTTCACAAGTGTCTAAAACTTTTAACAGTACTGTAGGTTTGCAGGTAGGTTTCTTGAAGCGTCTTGGAGATGTTGCCACAGTTTTTTTGGATTTAGTTTGTCTCAGTTTCTTCATGTCATTCCAGACAGACTGGATGATGATCAGATCAGATCTGTGTGGAGCACTGGCTGTTGTCAGACATTCACTGGATTATTACAATTAATGACAAAATGAATGTTTGGAAATGTAAACTGATATTTCCTACTGACACACTACAGCAAAAGATAGAAATAACTTACTTAAAACCATTTTTAACTGTTGAAAATACTAGTGGCCTAAAACTTTTGCACAGTAGGGTACAACGGGGCTAAAGGCACCCCGGGGTAAAAGGCACCTTTGATATTATTTTCATCTAAACCACTAGATGGCACAAAAACGTGGCGTAGCACTTTGCAAAACATTCGCTTTTCAACATGCACGATTTTATTTGTCTGATCTTTGACGCGATCGTGCACAGCAGTGCAAAGTTGATTCTGTGCTTACTTGATCTTATATTTTATGTTTTTAAAATGTTATAGATTTAAGTAGCAAATGAGAATAATGCATATATTTTGAGACAAAGGCCTTCTTTATGATTTTCAGTTTTGCTTAAGATAATTAAAGCAACAGTTTATAAATAAAGAAAGAATATGTAAAAGTATGTATTTGGGGTAAAAAACGCCCGTGCTGTTGGGGCTAAAGGCGCCGTAATTAACATGATAATTAAAAGATGTCTGACTTTTCCATTTGTTCACATGACATGGTTAGATTTAGATGGTAAATATAATTTATTATGTTGTTATAAATATCATATATATTATGTATGTGTCCATATTAGAGATAATCACAATGTTTAGAATTAAACCATCGTATTTAAAAACATGATATTTATCATATAATAAAATATCATTTGTTGTTAGCCTACTACTGTAAATATATTTTCAATTATTATTGGATCTCCTTCAATACTTTCTGAATCTTTACTTATTAAAATGACTTTATTTCTGTATTTTAAAATATATTTTTTATATTAACATATTTTAATGACAGTAGGCCTATATTTATTGAACACCTTTTTAAAAAAAAAAGAAGCAGAAAACAGTACAAACTTTGCTAAAGTGATTGTTTTTAACAAGTATTAACTTAGACATTATATTAAAAAAAAAACATTATTTTAGCTGAAGTATTTGTATCAATACTGTGTGTGGGGTAAAAGGCCCCCTTTGTCACCTCATACATTTATAAGATTTTTAAACAAAATAAACAACTTGAATGATTTATTTTCACACAAAATCTGTTGCTCCATTAATGTTCAATACAACGTATATATTTTTTCGGCAATTATACATTTTAATTGCGCAGCGCAGTGAATACCACATTTTTTCTTAAGGTGGGCCTTTAGCCCCGTTGTACCCTACTGTGTATAGAGTAGAAAAAGTAAAAGAAACTTACAGGTTGTACGTCAAATGAATGACTTCCAGGATTCTGGTTGTGGGTCTGAAGACCTTTCCTCCGTTCTTGTATATTGATTGGGGAAGCAGAGTGGGCAGGACTTTGAAAGCACTCTCCCTTTTAGCATCTAAACCATAAGAATAATACAGTGCAAGCTGTGAAACTGATCTCACAATCAAAGATGTTAGTGATGTTAGTGACGTTCTGGCAGAGGTGCTGCTGCTGTGTACACTCACAGAAAACAATGTGCTCAAATGTTAAAGATGTGGGGCAGCTCCTGTAATATTACCTTGACTATCGACAAAGACATCAGCTCTCAGCGATATCTCTGACTATCGTCAATACACTATACTATCGTCTATCTGCACAACCCCACTAACAATTTAACCATTTCAAATTTCTGTAAACGAAACCATAAAATCTAAATTATTTCTTACCATACCAAGTTTTTCTAGAAGCCTGGGGAACTCCTTCAAGATTTCTGGGATGCTTGTAGACCCATTACTGCGAATCCACCATTTCTCAATTTTTTTTGGGAGGCAAAGCAAATTCTGTAAAACAAGGATGAAAAACTGGGTTAAAAGCTAGCAAAACCATACAGTATGCCAGCCTGGAAATCCAGTGATCTGCCTATAATTCATCAATCTCAAATACAAATTGTTATTTCTAACAGTAACATATAAAGAACACATTACATGCCCTGCGTCCCAATGTGCATACTATCCACCCTATCTGCCCAAAATAGTAAAATTACTACTATCACATAGAATTTAGGATGGATAGTATGCACATTGGGACGCACCCATCGCCTCTCTAACTTACTGTTAACCTGGATAAACTTGTGTTCTGATTAAAGCAACAAAAGCATTCACTAAAACAGAGGAAGGACCTCAAACACCATGAGAGATTAAGTCTAACTTTAGACAACATTTTAAGTAAAATATTTAAGAATATTACATACCATTTAAGAATAATATTACATACCTGCAATATTGTGGTTTAACTTTAAGGGTAGCTAATGCAGCTAACGTTACCCGAGGAAAAAAGAGCGCGAAAATAAGTTATTGTTGGATTCGGCACGTCGCAGACATTTACTTGAAAAAAATTTTAGTGCGAAAAGATCTAATTATGACAAAACATTACAAAGCCACACAGAAACTTTACACAGACAGTAAGTTAACTGTCAGTTATTTCTGACCTAATAATAGTTCATACCTTTTCCATGAGGCATTAAAATATAAAACTTTGCACGCGCGCACACACACACACACACACACACACACACATATATATATATATATATATATATATATATATATATATATAACTAATATATAGCCTCTCTCTCTCTCTCTATATATATATATATATATATATAACTTTTATATAACGAGATTGCTGAGGCCTTTTTTATTCACAGAATAACGCTAACGTTAACCCCGCACAGCGAAAGATCAAATATCACATTAACCGTGAAATCATTGTGTTCACCACAGCTTATAAAAATAGAGGTAAATAATCATATTATCATATTCATTTACCTTATAATCCTGCTTGCTGCGAGCTGCTTGACCGTCTGACGACGAGACGAGTGAAGAACCCAGAAAATTCGATGAAGAGGAAAAATAAACAGTGGTGAAAGAACCCCTTGCAGTCATTTGACCCAGCACTAACAACCCAACTATGTGTTTACAGTACCTCAAACAACCCAGAATTATGACCCAGCACAATTAACCCAACAATGTGTTTACAGAAATAACCCAGCACTTTTAAGAGTGTATGTTCCCCTTGCTAGTGCTCTTTTTTTACCTGCTGGGACAGGTATGCTTTTTTTCCCCCACAAAAGCAATATCACCTTGTTTTGATGTTGAAGTCATGCACATAATAGTGCAACAACCATTTCAAGCATTTTCTATGGTTTATACACAGCAAAACAGCGTGTAGGCCTATTAAGCTATAGGCTATAACTAACTATAAAGATAGCACTGTGAATGATGATATAGTTGTCAACAAATGGGATGCTACATTTTATTCAAAAATAAATATCTTAAATATCTACGATTTTGGCTTTAATACGATTTTCCCAGGAAACCTGGCATCCTCCACGATTCCTATTCTTTCCAACAGAAAAGCACTTGAATGCGACATGCTTGTAATCAGGACTTCTGAAATTGGAAATAGGAAATTTTGATAGCACACAAAGGCAGTATTATTCCTTATTTCCTTACAGGAATCCAGAAAATTTCATTACCCACTTCTAGATGGAGTCATACAGCTGCAGCTCACATGCATGAAAGTGGCATGTTTGAGGTTTGAACTAGTTGATACAGGAAATCAGCAGTCTATAAAGAGGTTGATTGGCAAAAAGTATTTTATGTATTTTGAAAATACAAAAATACTAAGATTAAATGTATTTAAATACAAAATACATTTTATTTTTTTCAAAGGTATTTTAATACAAAATACAAAATAGTATTTTGTATTTCTAATACATCCTATTTTAAATACATGTATTTGAAATACTGCCCATCCCTGCCGATACATTATTTTCAACTTTTTTATTATTTCCTCAATTTTTATTGAAAATAAATGGCTTTTGAAAAGGGAGAAAAAAGTTCGGCAAAAGGTGGATTCGAATTCGGGTCGATCGCATCAGAAAGCACGCGCCTTATCATCTAAGCCACTGTAACGAACGCTGAATGAATTTGACTATCCCAATCACACTTTGGTGGGCGGAGTTAGTGTAAATAGCCTTTGCCAACAAGGCTGGCTATTTGCACTTAGTGTAAATAGACACTCCGAAAAAAAATTATTGATTTTGATTGCTTCCATTGTCCTCATTTGTAAGTCGCTTTGGATAAAAGCGTCTGCTAAATGACTAAATGTAAATGTAAAGGGAAAAAACACAGAGGTGGCTTCTTATCTTAATATTTTTTTAAATGAAGGAAGTGTTTAAAATTAATATAATATTAATATAAAATATAATTTAATCAACATAAAATATAACATGAATTAAATTATTATTTCCAAAATTTAAGCACAAAATTATCGTTCCTTGTCCTGCCGCAAGTAGCACACGCGCATTACCATAATGTAGTTCGCTGTTAATTATCCCACAGAAGCCAAAATACTCATTTAAAAAAAAAAAAAAAAAACCTTAAGCATCTTGAAGACATAATCATGTCCGCAAACATGCATCATGCATGCTTCATGAAAGAGAAGGCAAGTATTATAGCACACAAAGTGATCATTTTCATGCTTAACGTGAATTTGTATCTAATGCTTCGGGATATTACTATGTTTATTGAGATAATAATAAGAAGGTTCTGATTTAATGATTACAGTATACAGCGAGCCTTCGCTCCTTGTTGACTGATATTTAAACCAACGCTGAAGTGAAGCTTGTGTGCTGCTTAAGCATCATTGGCTGAACAGAGTAGCAACAAACCACGTCACACTTCAGCCCCGCCCTCTGTCGTCACGGGCGCGTGAGACACAAGATGCTGCATTGAGGGCTGATGATAAAGACAGGCCCACATTCTTATTCAGACACTATGAATCCCCGAAGACACTATGAAATTTATATTTAGGTACGTTTTTACATCTCGTGCGAGAAATTCCCATAAATGCCAATTATTACTTGATGTTTTATGGAATTGTATAGAGTAGGCTGAGGCTAATTGTCACACATTTCAGTCCAGTTACTATTTCTCAGGATAGGTTTATTTCTGAATGTCAGTTTATGTATAGGCACATATATACATTTTTTTAGTACAAAATAAAGCGACATGTTGACTGTATAGGATAAGTTGTCACAATGGTAAATTATTATAGCATATTATATGAAATATAAAATAAATTCAAAGCATAATTTAAGCCAATAACAGATATTATAAATACTAAATTAAGTCATTTTTTAAGTAATAATGATAAAACGTGTAACACTTATATTGTCCCAGATATTAATATGACAAAAAAAAAAAACATTTCTGACAAACAGCATGTGAAAATTTGCCCCAGTTTACCTTATGGTATAATCATAATAAGTGGTCATAATAGGAACATACTATTAAATAAAATATAAAAATGAAAAAAACAACAACAACTAACTATTAATTGATTGTTAATTGATTATTATATAATTAAAAATATAGAACATTAAAACAATCTGCCCTGACATAACCGTTATGAAAAATACCCTTGTCTGACAAACCTATTTGTATCATTGGTATCGTAATATGTTTGTTTTTTCCCCCCATATCAGTTCTGAGGTCTTACCATTGCAGCTCTAAATCTGAAAATAAACGTGAGTATGTCTTTTTGAAACCTTATTTGCAGTTTGAAACCAAAGTCTTATTATTTTTTGTAACGGTTGTCTTGAATTTACCACAAAATCCTGTTTGCAAGAAAGCAGCCTATGAGATGGTGACACTTTTTAAAATCAGGAAGTGAATTCAGAGAGAAAGAGAGAGAGAGGAAATTCATGCAAGCAAAACTACTTCTGCTCTGAGCTGCATACCTAGAGTCTGAACAGCTTTCTGCTTCTCTACGTGACATTGACATGAAAGAACGGGCAGGAAATGCTGATGGGTTACAGGAGAAACTCCATGCATTTTGAGCAGTCACATTGGTCTAAATATGAATAGCACAAATAAAGTTACACACTCAACTGCAATTAGAGCTGAGGTGAGAAGACATGAAAGCTTGAAAAACACCATAAACAAATTTCTCAAACAGTTGGAGAGGGTTGAGGACCAGCAGCTCAGGACAGGACTAAAGGTTTTCATCCACAGCATTCAAGGTGAGCCTGTCATGAAATTGTTTATTTTGTCCCCTAAAACACTTGCTGATAGGTTACCGTATATCGTTTTGCCAGGTGTGATGTTGACTTTAGGGTCTTTAGGGGTCGAAGACTAACTTGCATGCTGTTTGAGTTTAACTCTATGCTCTGATCAGAAGAAAACAAGTTTACTAATCGTTCATAAGCTCCTTGTGTAAGTTAAAATGCACATTTGCGAGGAATTAGGCTTTTTACTGCTATTGATTGTTCCTTTTTTGCAGTATTATATTTGTTATCTTGAGCTTTGTAATAATGTCATATTATAAAATGTCCCATATGTATATTTTAGAGAAGGCAGACAGATAAAAAGGAACATAAATGTTTTAACTCGTGTTAAATTAAATTATACATCCAGCAGACGTCTCCAAATGCACATGCTCCTCCATTAGACTGTGATGATGAACTGTTACTACAGTCCGGATGTAGAATCAGAATCATGGATGTTAATTTAAAGAGGCCCAGGTTAAAACATTAGCACCATCTTAGAGACGTTGTCATGCTGGCAAGCTTTTGAACATGAAGTGCTGGTCCATTTCCTGTCTGACGCTCTCTTGCTGCCCACGAAAGCCACATCCTCTACATCTCAGGCACCACCTGTCTATTGAGTGCTTCTTTTACGCTTTGTATCTGACCTAATTATTTTTAGTTTCCACAAGATTACACTTGTTTAGTTTTTTTGGGGGGAAATTTGTTGTCTGATTTGATTTAATCTGGCATCCATCGAGCAGGACATAAAGTTCAGTTATGAACTTTTATACATTTCTAAACATGTATATGCTGTGTTAGCTGTAAGCATTGACGTGTGCATATTTTAAGGTCAGAACATATGGTGTCATTGACTAATGCATCTTTAATATACTGTTTGTTGATACTCCTTATAATTTACTTCCTCCTCGCACTTCCTCTTGTAAGCGTTTTAAGCATCTGTCACACTGACTCAATATGAAGACTTTATGAGCATAATCATAAACCTTATTTTTCTGTAAGACAGAGCTAAAATTAAAACCAGATATTTTCAGTACTGTATACAGTATGTAAAACTTGCCACAGTGATGTTAAGATATTCTGGGTGGTCTCTGAGGTATTCTGGTTGCTTATGATATTAATTATATCATATAGTCCCTAGATTTTTAACCCATTTTATTGTTTTCCATTTGATCACTTGCAGTAACCAGCATCGCTAATGATGTCTGTAAACAAAGTTGCAGAACAGACCAGATCAAATAGTAAAAAAACAAGTGGATGCTCTTTGAATATGATTTATGTAGCCCACATAGTCATATGATTATTCAAATTATGCTTGATGGGAATAAAATAAAAGTGAAGGAAACTGTAAAGGGGAAGTCATTGCTGTTGGCTTCTGAGCATAGGGATTTGAGAATAGGACTGACACATTTAAATGTTGCTTACTGCAGGGAGCCAAGAGAGTGGGAGACAGGCAGAGTGACAGCGAACTAGGGAAGAAAGAGAAAGGGGAAATATATTTATGAGTGCAAGATCTCCAAAACAGAGATGTCTACTGTGAAATGTTATATTTAGCAGAACAATAATATGCTACATAAATAAACAAATGAGTGCTTTGTAGTTTCTGATGAAAATGTGAGTGGCGTTTACCTGTGCTTGCCAGGATGTTGCTATGAGGTTAATAAGGTGTTTTGAGAGGTTTCTAGCGTGTTGCTAGACTAGCGTCTTGTGGTTGGTTGCTAGGGTAATTTCTTTCAGAATTTACGCTACTCGTGCCATTCCAAACCTGCATGCATTTTGTTTTTCTGTGTCCTGTTTCTGTGATATTTTGAAAAACATCTCAGTGGGGAATTTTGGGTGAACTGTCCCTTTAAGAGTTTGTTGAAATCTGTAACCTTAACTATGAGCAATAGTAATAGTGACTAATCCACTAATCAATAAAGAAGCAAATCAATAAAAAGAAAAGAAAATGAGAGACATTCAAACAAATAACTGAATGCCCTCTTCCTAAATGTTCAGTTGAATTGTGTACTATACGACACCTGTCTTCATGATTGATAGCAATCAATAGCATATATTATTGATTTGTTAACTCAATACGACTGCCAATAAAAAGGCAACTCCTTCCTCTACAAGATTATTTCTTAGAAATATATATACAGTATATATATAAAATTTCAATAGGGTGATGTAATTTTTTTTTCTCCAGATATCCAAATAGTTTTGCAAATTATTATTTTTTTTTACTCTCATCCCTGCTACACTCTCAGAAAAAAGGTACAAAAGCTGTCACTGAGGCGATATTTCAAAAGGTACGCCTTTGTACCCTAACGGGTTCATATTAGTATCTTAAGGTGTACATATTAGTGTCTAAGGTACATAGTACCTTTTGAAAGGGTTCTGCACCAGAGACAGCTTTTGTACCTTTTTTTCTGAGAGTGTATTGACTCAATTTGACTGTAATATTTACTCGATGTACAATTTAATCAAGCCCACTTGACAAACAGATCAGTCAATAAATTTGTCAATAATATTGCATGCCCTCACACAATCACTGACTCATTCATACACATCTTGGCAAGGACAGTGAGTGCACAGAGCAGGGGGTAAGATATGGAGATAGCGAATGGGAGCCAGAGACTAGATGGAATCAGTGCATGAAGGAGGAGGAGTTTAGCCTCGGAATACCTTGGTAACAAGCAAGCTCAGTGTCTAGGAAAGAAAAGGTGGGGGGACACGGCAGCTCCTGAATCACTGTACTGACTGTGACTGTGATATGTGGCACATTGCTGCCTGATACGGCACTGGTGCAAAATTTGCTTGATTGATGTGTCAGTCTCGATTAGCTTTGCACGTAACCACATATTTGTGTTTTTCTTGTGCGGTTGACCCTCTTTCCCTGTCAGAACCTCCAATGCTTTACAGTCTGTCTTTATTCCTCAACACATCACTGATTCTCGCTTTTTAAGCAGAAGAGAGTGTGCGAGTGAGAGAAAAGAGAGGGAGAAGGCAAGAGAGGGAGGGAGGGAGGGAGGGAGAGCGAGAGGAGGGGGTAGCAGGCTGTGGAAAGCAGGGGCTGGGAGCTGTCTGGCTGGTGACAAGGGCAGAGAGAGAGAGAGAAGCAGGAGATGGAGAGAGCAGGGTATTCCTGCACGGTGCCGTTCTGCGTGGGTTTGAAGAAGACCTTCCACTGGAGAGATCTGAGAGACCCTTGTTCATGATGCGTGACTCGTCTAAACCTTTGGCGTGAGATGCAGCTTCCTCTCTAGAACGAAGCATGATTTTCTTGCGTGTCTGCTTTATTGACATCCCCGACTGTTTGACGCACCGATCACCGGAGGCGTGATGGATAGACTCTGTGTGGGGACACTGGGATCTCTCTCTGTGGACTTGCCGTGAACATTTGCACCGATCCATGTGGCATGTAGACTGACTCCCCAGTTTGACTCTTCAGTCTATCAGCGTCTCCTGCGCACGCCGTGGAGCAGGTTGGTGAAACGATGTGCCTTGATCTGAGGTTACCAGTTCTGCATGTCTCCCAGATGTAATTTTACTCTTTGTCGTCCTTGAAGGAATTTTTGATCCTGTTTCTATCTCGTGCATTGTCATTTTTGCCTTCGAATCTGCCTCTTGTTGAATGTAGTCAATGGAATCGGGAGCATGCTTTTCATGCAGGTGTGGAGAGGTGGGCACATGTCTGCATGCTTAAAATAGGTGTGAGAGGACAGCAAAATGAATAGGATGAAATCTGGGAAGAAACATGAAGGTGTGAAGGAGCACAAAGGACATTAGCTAATTTTTTCTCACTCTAGGGAACGAGGTCACGGTTCACTTCTTTTTGACATACTTGCCTGAATTGTCTTATTCTGTGATTTCTTTCTGCTGTGGAAGACATTGAACAAGCGAAGGAGAAGATTATTTGACTCTTTGAATTTATTTTCTGTCCTTGGTCTGTTGAGAAATTCTGGACCACATGAACCGAACCGGGACGTCACAGTCAAAAACCACCTACCTTATCTCCCTCACGCTGGTGAAGGTAGAAACCACTGAGGAGAATGAGTTGGAGAGGTCCAGGCCGGCTGTGGGGGGAGCAGCGTATGATTCTGATGAGGCGAAACATCTCAAGCACACTGGATCCAATAATGAGGGCCAGGAACGGCAGAAAATGGGTGAGGCTGTTGAGCTGGAAGCTGGAGAATCTGTCAAATTCTCAGTGGAACAGGAAATACTCCAAAGCCCAAGGGAGGACAAGGCACTTTTTGCAGATGGTGTTCATCCCCAAAAATCAATGATCTCACCCTCCACAGAGAATGGAAGAGCCAGAGAGCCAACTGGAATGCCTCAAACCTCTTTCCCCCGAGATGTAGCCAGGCATCTTGGTGACATCCCAGTCCGTGCGACCCAGCGGCCCGTGTCGCTCCTTAAAGCTCATGGCGGTGGCCGTGAATTCAAGGAGTCCAGAGAGAGCATCCATGCCTCCTCCAAGAGCCTTGACCGTAAGGACAGTCGGACCAGGATCCAATCCCCGACCAGCCCGACTCCTGGATCTTTTCGGGCATCGTGGGCTGTAAGCGAAGTGAAACCTTGCGATGAAGACCTCAAAGGGGGTGTTGGGATGAAGAGGCCCACTGAAGGGGACATCATAGCCATGCGAACCCAAAGCCCTCGAGCTGAGAGATTAAAGGCGGGATCTACATCTCTTCCGACCCCGGTCGCCTTGATTACCAAGCCTCAACGCAAAGGAAAGAGTCGCACCTTGGACAACAGTGACCTGAACTGTCTGTCCGAGGACCTCCTGAAGTGCAAAGGTGGTCAAATGGTAACAGACTTTAGAACAGCTCAGTCCCAGGGGGCTTCAGCACGTGACCGCAAGATGCTAAGATTTATTAGTGGCATTTTTACCAAGAGCACTCCAGTTGCAACCAGTGCAACCATTGTGACCCCGGTCTATAGCACCATTCAGAGGGAATCCAGTGAGGAAGAAGGTAGGAGAACATGACTTACTCATCCATACACAACTCAAACTCTCAGATAAGTAGAAGTAGGATTGTTTTTCAGAAAATGGGAGGGTAGTTTGCACATTTTGTGAATGAGGGCTTCCTTTTACATGAACATCTGCAATGCATCTACAAGTTTTCTAAATGCTACATTTACATTAAAGGGATTGTTCACCCCAAAATAGTGCCATTCTAAACCCAAATGACTTTATTTCTTCTGTGGAACACAAAAGGAGATTTTTTTTTTTTTAAATGTGTTTTTATCTATGCAGTGAAAGAGTCTAAAACAATATTGGACCCCACTGATGTTTATTGTCTGGAAAAAAGGAATTTTAAAAAAAACTTATTTTCTAATCCAAGGAAGAAAGAAAGTCATACAGGTTTGGAATGACATGAGGACTCATAACACTTTTTATTGTTTATTCAGCTGATATAGTGTCTTCTTGTTTAAGTTCACATTAATTTTAAAAACTGACATGTGGAAGTCTATACACACATTTAGGGGAATTCTGGTTTTATTAATTCTAATGCCTAGGGATGTAGATTTAAGACGCTGAAAGCATCCTAGTCTTTTCTTTATAACCACCCCCTACTGTTTCTGTTTCTGCACTGGAAAAATTGGAATGGGAAACAAATTTGATAATACCCATGCCACAGGCATCATAATTTTGCCCAACATCCTAATCCCATCTTTGATGTTCCGCCCACTTCCTGTATTCTGATCTCATTCTTTCACGGAAGCTTCAATCCTTTCATCACCAGCCTCTTAATTTCAAACCATATTCAGCCATGAATTTTAGCACTCTAAACTGTAGGTGAAGCATTGGTTTTAGACGCAGGCAGTATCTGAATCCACAGGCAGCTGAATGGATAAGCTTCACTTTTGCCACATTTCAAACCCACCCGAGCGAAGTCGGTTTTGCTTTTAATGTTGCAGAGATGCCTTCAACTCATTTATATTCAGAGCTTGTTGAACAAAGGATTTATTTCAAACAACGTCTATATTTCTCGACAATATAGATTTGATAATTAGGCTCCTCATTTGGTAAGATATAATTGGTAATTGCTCAATTGCACAACTCAATATAGGGGTGTGTGGTCTATATCCTATGAGCAAAAGGTCTGATGTGTCTGTACACACAACGCATGCGCACACAAAATATTTACGTATGTGTTCTCCGACTGAACAGAAGCAGCGGCTGGAGGTGGGGTTGTCATGGCAACAGGGAGGGCTGAGAGAGTTGCCTGTTGTGTGGCTGTGTTATGCCAGGGAGCGAGCCACAGATGAAATGAATGGGAGTGAGGGTATGCGAGGAGGGGTCCTTTTGAAAACGAGAGAGACCAGCTTTAGAATTTGACACATAGAGCGTCCGTTTAGATGGAGGGGGTGTCGTGTGGTATATGGCACATAAGGATCGCACTGTCTAACCGCACTGGCTCGACTCCTGATGTGTCCTGCCGTACAATGACCTCATAGAATTGCACTGAATTCGGAGGGGGTTAAACCTCTTCCGTTGTGTCGTGGGTGGCGCGTGAGAGAGGAAACTGCAAACGACACAAGTGCCAACTCAGATCGTAAGCCGTGAACTCCTGCATCTGTGCGTCGTGAGCTGCTTTAATCAGTCCACGGTGTATTGCACCGAACAAAAGCATCTCACCCACCGCTTGATGCACCCACAGCTGTGAAGGCACACAAAAAAATGAGGTGACATGCCCGTCTATCACTGGGTGCCGGGTCTGAACCGTTGGTGAAAAATAGCGAGCGTGTGCTAAGACTTCCAATATAAAGCGGAGAGGGGTGTGGGAGCTCCATGCTCGCTGCTGCACGGATACACCTGCAGTCCTTCACGCCCTGTGAATTATCAGAGATTTATAACACCTCCAGATGAACCGTCATCCGAGGCTACGGTGCAATCAAAATGCACTTCGATGCAGCACAGAAATGTGCAACAGAAGGGCAACGCCTGATCTGTGTTTAAATGGACACAGATTGGTCTAAGAAACAGAACTGACTTTGATAGTCACGAAAAATAACGTGGTGAGATGTGACGTGATAAGGTCATTAATTCTGCTGCTCCGTAAGTGTTGTGATCACCGTGTAATCATAAAATCTTGTCAAACTCGCTCTTCCTGTAAGTGAGTCATCTGAAGTTTCACGTCACTGACATCAAGGGTCAGAACGAGGGGATTTAAGCCGTAGATCAATATGAGAGATCGTCTTTGGAAAACAGAAATGCGGTAGCATCAGCACATATCCCATTCCATTTTCTGTTATATGATTCATTCATCTATTTTTCTGTTGTACTTTTATTAGTGGTGCTTGCTAAGCACCTCTAATGCAGACCAGAATATGACCAAATATAGAACCCCAAATTGATCTGAATTAGATATGAGACTCTTCCTGTTTACCTTCTTTTTGTCATTGGTTTAATACCATGCCAATGCAACACCTTTCGAGATATCAAAAGTCTGTTTAAACTAAGTTTGGTGATGATCACATGAATTCCCAGGAGTGTTTAAAAGCTTGAAAAAAAATCCACATTCAATCTGAAATAGCCTACTTCCTGTTGTGCGGAGCTAATGACTAGTATAGAAAGTTGTCTGGCTTCATAAGAATGATATTTAGAGAGTTTGGTGACTGCAGGTAAAACTAACCCCGACACTTTTGTCAAAAGGGGTCACCCTGTTAAAAATAGAATATACAACTTGGGGACAGATTTTAATTTTTTTTTTTTACTTTGGAAACCACCTAAAACCACTTAGAAACTGCATTACAACACATTAAAACACAAACACATTAAAAGCCTCTCAAACACACTGCAGTGTCATAGCATGGGGGAGAGGTGTTTTTGTCACTGATTTGAAGTTATGACTTAACTTTGACTTGTTTTTTTTTGTTTTTTTTTCAGCATCTTGTGCCAATAGCCAGGAATGGACCCTAACTCGTGCTATTCCAGAACTGCGATTGGTGAGAAAAACACTTGTTTATTTTTATTTTTTTAATTCCTTAAGCATGTAAACAACGTTTTAGGCATACATCTATGAAAACAATATTTCAGTTGGTTAAGTGCACTAAAAAGATTTCTTTTTAATTTTTGTCATACTGTTGAGTAAGGATACATCTTTGCCTCTAGGGAAAAAAAAAAAATCTCAAATGAGATTTCTTTCAAATCCAAAATGTTTCTTCTAAACACCAACAAAATTAAAAGAGGATAAATGGAGTCTTTTTCTTAAATCCTGCTTATGCTTCTCGTGAGAAAAGACCCTAGTAGTCTCAAATGTGTCCTCAGGAGTTTCAGATGAGATCTTAAAAATGTCATATTGATATAAATTGTCTTTTTTGAAGTAGAATATTATCTGTCTGCTGCATACAGGGGGTTCTGGGTAGCCTTCGCAGCGGAAAATCTGCTCTGGTAAACAGATTCATCACAGGAAGTTATCTTCCACTTGAGTCGCATGAGGGTGAGAACTTCGTTGTTTCTCATCTCTGCTACGAGGACTGTCATTTTAACCATTTAGGGGCATTATTGTTCTCTTATCTTTCACTTTTGTCCTCTTTTTCTTCTCTGGAAGGCGGAAGGTATAAAAAAGAAGTGCTGGTGGAGGGACAGAGTCATTTATTGCTGATCCGAGAGGAATCTGGCCCACCGAGTGCACAGGTGTGTTCATTTCTGCAAAGTAAACTTGAGACAGAAACACAGTATGCAAGACAAAATATTTGGCTTAAGTTTGCATCTTCCTCTTTTTTATACTTAACGGTAGTGTGGCGGTAACAAACCACCAGCAAGTTGTCCTTCCCATTAAACCAGATGTGTTTAACTAGAAACTGAAGAAGAATTTTTGCAATTACGTATATAGTATGAGCAATTGTTACACAATCTAGAATACTCTGGTTCTTTTCTGCAGCCTATATATTCCTACAGCGAATATAGGAAATAATAAGAATTCTGCATTCTTATGTTTTGTTATGAATTGCTTCTGACACATTTGTAAAATTGAGCTTGCGTAGCAAGAAACATTTGCATGTACATATTCATGTAGAGTATATTTTGGGGCCTTATAATGCCAAAAGATAAAAAATTTAGTTTAAAACAGAGAAACGTTTACTAGCATTCAAAAGTTTGGATTCAGTAACTTTAAAAAAAATGTTTTTGAAAGAAGTCAGCTTTACCAAGGCTGCATTTATTTGATCAAAAATACAACAAAAACAGTAATATTGTAAAACCCTATTAGGTAACACTTTATTTTAAGGTGTCTTAATACAACGTAATTACCTAATTAAGTACTTAGTAGTAGCCGTTGTACTTGCATGAAAAAAAACTGTACTTACCATGTAACTAAGTTATGGAATAGCCTGTAATTACAGTTTGTAATTATTTAGATGTAATAGGCAGCTACTGTTACACATATGTAGACCGAGTCTGTTACACAGCTACTTGTACACTTATGTACAGTAGCTTATGCCTGTGTAATATTCTGTAATTTTAATGTAATTAGAAAGGTATTACATGTATTTGAGCTGTGTACTGGTGGGTTAAATCAAACTAAGGTGCAGCTGGATAAGGTGTACAGTATAGATACACATGAAGTACACTTAAGTACAATATTGATGCACTTTATTTTAAGTAGCTTATGCCCATGTACTTACATTTATAATTATGTTGTATAAAGTCTGCAACACATATGTAACAATCTTTTGGTTACATAAGTAGCTGTGTAATAGTAGCTGTCTATTACATCTACATAGTTACAAACTGCAAGTACAGGCTGTTCTATAACTTAGTTACATGGTAAGTACATTTTGTTTACTGTAAGTACAATGGCTACTACTAAGTACTTAACTAGGTAATTACTCTGTATTATGGACACCTTAAAATAAAGTGTTACCCACTATTACAATTTAAAATAACTTTTTTTATTTTAATATATTGTAAAATGTGAATTATTCCTGTGATTCCAAATCGAAATTTTCAGCATCATTACTCCAGTCTTCAGTGTCACATGATCCTTTAGAAATCATTCTAATATGCTGATTTGCTGCTCAAGTAACATTCCTTATTATTGTAAACATTGAAAACAGCTGCTTGATTTTTTTTAAACCATCAGAGATGTAGAAGAGTTTGTTTCTTCATCAGAACAGATTTGGAGAAATTTAGCATTAGATCTCTTGTTCACCAATCTCTGACCAAACAGCTGATAAAAACACTCCAATAATCCACAAGTAATCCACATGACTGCAGTCCATCAATTAGCATCTTGCGAAGCAAAATGCTAAATGTTTATAAGAAACAAATCCATCATTAAGGCATTTTAACTTTAAACCATTGCTTCTGGCTATAATGAATGCAAAATTTCTCAAAATCTGAGGGTGATTAACTTTCAGCAAATTTAAATTTTTGGTTGAACTATTCCTTAAAAAGCTATTCCTTTTTTCCCTCTTTTTCATTCCTAAATTTGTGATTGTAGATCTGCAACTGGCTTGATGGCGTCATCCTAGTTTTTAGTCTGGAAAATGAAGCAAGTTTCCAGGATGTGTACAAGAACTACAGTGAGCTAAGCGCACATCGTAACATAGCAGAAATCCCCATTATAGCGGTTGGAACGCAAGGTAAGAGCTACTTTTGTCATGGTTTCGGGGTGATATATTGAGCGATATGATGTTACGTACAAACTCTATGTTTGTTTTTCTTCCTGCAGATAAGATTAGTAGCACTAATGCACGTGTGATTGAGGACAAGAGAGTCCAGCAGCTGTGTATAGATGTGCGTCGCTGCACTTATTTTGAGACCTGTGCCACATATGGACTTAATGTGGACAGAGTATTTAATGAAAGTGAGTTTCATCTCAAAGTAGGGGCTAAAATAGCACAATACTTTTGAACAGGATCCAAGTGTTGATTGGACAATCTTGTTTCCCACTTAGTGACTCACAAGATTGTCGCTGCCAAGAAGCAAGCCGCACTTCTGGCCTCCTGTAAATCTCTCCCAAACTCCCCGAGTCACTCAGGGGCCTCGACTCCAGTGTCAGGGCCCGGACAGGTATCTCAGGCCTCATGAGTCTGTCTGATACTTGGATGAATCTCATGAAAGCTGTCAAAAATGTCTGGGTCACTTTCTCCTTTCATTCAGTTCTAATTGTGGGGAATTGTCATAATAATCTAATTGTCATTACTGTAATTCAAAAAAAGTTGCAAATGTAAAAAGTATATTTGTGAAATAAATTATAAGCATTTATTATTTCTCATAGTAAATTAAATGTAACTTTTTTTTTATAATTTTTGAGTTTTTTCGCACTACAATATTGCAAATTTGGGGAGAAAATTGTCACTTAAATTTATATAATAAATTAAATTAAACACTCTTTTTTTCCTTTTTCTTTTTTTACAATTTTTGTTTATTTATTTTTATTATTTGTTTATTTATTGAAATATGACCTGGACATTTCTTTGTGAGATATTTTTAATTAAGTATTTTACTTAATTAAATACCGTGATGGTGTTGTTCTGTCAATATTGCTGAGTATTGTTAGAGTGTAAAAATTTGCTTTGACAAAATGTTCCGATCTGATTCATTAAATATTCTTTGCTTAATTATATGCTATGCAGAAAACCAGATATTTAGTCACATTTTGGTTGTATTTTATTTCAGTACTGTGGTATGAACTTTAATTACATCAATAATTATAATAATTTATAATAATTAAAGTAACTTTCTTGGACAAAAAAATTACACAGTTATATTTTATTATAGATCGATTACAAATTATTACATTTTAAAATGGATTACAATTTTCAGACCAATGCATCGCACATTTTTACACTCCTGTTGTTGAGCATTTGTCTGTTTTGAGTGATTGTGAAACTTTTCTTGTCTCCATCCATCTGTCTACAACATTCACCATTCCAACCTCTGTCTCTCCATCTCCATCCCATCATCCTCTCTTAGGCCAGTAATGGGGGTCAGAGTAGTGATTACCCCTCCTCTTTGCCTTCTACCCCTGTGATAAGTCACAAAGACATACGGGGTGGGGCAAGTGGAGACGGGGGCTCGCAAAGAAATCTGCCCCGACGACGGACATCTTTATTTGCGGTTAGTTCTTTGAGCTCATTACAAAGAGTATCAAATCTTGTCAGATAGATTTTATGCAACACCAGTGAAACTGTACAGAAAATTTGATATTATATCATTCATATTTTAAAATACAATTGGACTTAAATCTGAGTGATACCTCAGAGGTGATGTGTGTCATTTTTTGATGTTGACTGGGAAACCTGTTCAAAAACAGTCATTGTTTTCTTTTTGGTGCAGAAATTTCACACCTCACCTTTAAATGCTGTACAACAAAG
The DNA here is from genome assembly GCF_012432095.1 of Onychostoma macrolepis. Lineage (NCBI taxonomy): Eukaryota > Metazoa > Chordata > Actinopteri > Cypriniformes > Cyprinidae > Onychostoma > Onychostoma macrolepis. The sequence continues at coordinate 8,222,829 of NC_081177.1, forward strand.
CAGAAGCATGACTGTATCTTTAGTTCTAGTTTCTGTATGTGAACTCGCGTTGCCACTCTAAAATTCACCTCATCTCATGAGTCACACATGTTTCCTTTATGTGTTTCACCTTCCTCTCATCTGTACTTTATTTAATGTGTCTGTTATTTTAGAACCGTCGCGGGAGTGACTCTGAAAAAAGAGCTTCTGATAGCAGAAGTGACATGAGCAGTCGGTTAGTTCCTATTAAACAGGTAAGTGTAAGACATCAGCATTGACTTGAGGATAAGACTTCTGTGTTGCCCCTGAGGCCCCAGAAAGTGTTTGGACATGTAGAAGACACTTTAAAATGTCTGAATCTCATTGCATTCTGAAAAAAATGAATGCATTTTCTTTGTTAGGGGACTTTGTGGAAACGCAGTGAACGCTCTTTAAATAAGGAGTGGAAGAAGAAGTATGTGACACTGTCAAACAACGGCATGCTTATGTATCATTCAAATATAAATGTGAGTAAGGCTCTTTTGCAATTCATAGGGTTTTCTGTTTATAGAGCACTAAATGCTTCCTGTACGCTTTTGCGTTTTGCAGGGTTTTTTTAGCTTTATTACTTGCATGTAGTGTAAATTTATTATTTCATTTATTTATTAATCAATTTTATTGTTTCATATTTTTAAAGAATTATTGAATAATATTATTATTATTATTACACATTTTTATTTCAGTTTTAGTTATTTTAGTACATTTAAGTTTTTAACTGCCTTAAAAAGTGAAATGGAAAATACTCAATATAAAATATTATTATTCTATTATAAAATTCTATAATATAATAATTTTATGTTATATTTAGTGCTGTCAAACGATTAATCGCGATTAATCGCATCCAAAATAAAAGTTTGTTAACAAAAAGATACGTATGTGAACTGTGTATATTTATGTTCACATGCATGTATATATTTCAGACATTTTTTTTATTTTTAAATATTAAATATTTATTTATAATATAAATTATATGAATATAAATATAAACATGTAAATACATGTAAATATTTTCAAAATATACTGTATATGTGTGTATTTATATATACATAATAAATATACCCAGAACACACATATTATGCAAACAAAAACTTTTATTTTGGATGCGATTAATCATTTGACAGCACTAGTATATTGTTATATTATAATTGCTTATAATTATATTTTGGGTGTGGATTTGTCATTTGGTTGTAATGGTTAAAATCCAGAAAATATTTTCAAATATTGCTCTGTTTGTTGGCCTAGGGTTTTTTTTGTTTGAAAAAAAATCAATGGTACTTGCATTATTTTGCATTATAGTATTTCTAAAACCATTTTAAAACCCCAAAGCTTTTATGCTGTGCTATTTTTGGCTGTAGAAAACAACCAGCGTATTCTAGAATGTGTAACTATTGCTACATATGAATGATTGCAGGAGTTTTTGCAGAACGCTCAAGGTAAGGAGATGGACTTACTGCGAGTTACAGTGAAGGTGCCAGGAAAGCGTCTTCATCGAGCAGTTACTCCCGGTGGACCGTCCCCTGGCCCTACTCTCGTCCCCGTGCCCGGTGTAAATGGACTCGGTAAAGACAAGCAGTCATCCGAAGGGGGAGCTACATGTAAATGAAAAACTTTTTTCTCTCGCTCTCTCATTTTCAAATGTACTTGATCACAAATAAAGTAATTTGAAAGATTTCTCAATGCCATGATTTATGTTTTTTTTTTTTTTTTCCCCAGCAAATCTTCTGACTGTAGAAGAGGCGTCAAGAAGTGGTTTGTCATTTCATAATGATCAGAAGGTGAAACGTTGCCCGTCATCTGTGTCTAATAAAGGCTTCAGTGTGGGTACGTAAATATTTTGTTTATAGTTTCCACTCATTCTTTCTGTAACAGTGTTGAAGAATAACTATTTAAAGGAATAGTTCACCTAAAAATGAAAACTGTCAACATTTACACACCCTCATGTCATTCCAAACCTGTATGAGTTTCTTTCTAATGTTTTGAAGAATGCTGGTAATCAAATAGTTGGTCCCCATTGACTTGCATAGTATTTATTTTCCTAATATGGAAGTCAATAGGGACCAACAGCTGTGTTTGGTTCTTCAAAATATCTTATTTTGTGTTCACCATGAGAAAGAAACGTATACAGATTTGACATGAGGACAAAATTATAATTTTTTGGGTGAACTATTCCTTTAAAAGGTAGAACTGGACAATGGACAATGACAGTAGCTCATCAGCACTTTATTTATTTAACATTTAGTTGTTGGTTCATATGCAGGTCTATTCATTTTGACAGTTCATTTTTAGAATTCATACAAGTCATATTACTCCAAAGTGCATCATTCTATTTATTTATTTATTTTTAATTTGTAAGGTTCATGACTGCCAGCGTTAATTTTATTAGTTACATTCAATGTTAATGTGCATGTTTGATACTGTAAATATTATTTATTGCTAAAAAAAAAAAATCAAATATGAAATATACCTTATAAATAAAATAATAAATGTTATAAAATGCTATTGTATTAATATTATAATTAAATATACTCAATATAATTAATACAAATGTGATTTTATTTTGGGTGTGGGCATCATCAGAATGGTTACAAATCTTTTGCAGGAAATGTTTTGAAATTTCTGGCATCTTTTTTGTATCATCTTAACAGACTCGGGCATTGAGGGGGCTACAAGTCCTCCTTTAGGAAAGGACCACATCCCGTCTTCTCCAATGACTGACAGGAAGAAGAAAAAACGAAACAGAAGTATTAACTTGAAAGGAGACGCAGCGGCTGGGCAGGCTGAGGGTAAGAGATCAGATTTATGATAGATTACCAGACACCACAATAATTCAGTTTCACTGATAAAGCAGTCATTATTAGTACTATGGTGAATAGTTGAGGTGAATTTGCTTTCCTCTCTTTTCCAATGTGGGCCTGATTAATTGCTTCCTTTAAGGTCCTTTTACAATCTCTTTCTTTCCTCTGTCTTTTCTTCCTTTCTTTCCTCTTATCCTCTGCCGCCCTGGACTAATTTCTTGCACCGCAAGCCAAGCGCAAAATGTGGAAATTAAAAAGCTTTGGTAGCTTGAGAAACATTAACAAAACAGGTAACGTGAATGTATGAAACGAGTGGCTGAGCTGACTCTGTCTAGCTGTCTATTCTGCAGTATGTGTCCATGTCCGTCTCTTGTCACTTCATTAGATTACAGCAAATGGGTCTGAGTGTTTCTGTCTGTGTTCATGTCTCTCTCAAACACATAATTATACTGAGACGATACATTAGGCCGAGGACATAGTGGGTGTTTTTATTGATCCCTTCCTCTCGTGTAAATAACTGTTGCTCTCTCCCAAACAGAAGAGGAGAGCGCAGACTTCATCATCATATCCAGCACAGGACAGAGCTGGCATTTCGAAGCCCAAAGTCAAGAGGACAGGGACGCCTGGGTTCAGGCCATTGAAAGCCAGATCCTTGCAAGTTTACAGAGCTGTGAGAGCAGAAATAAGGTAAAGAGGGCAATAAAAAAAATCAGCCTGACAATATAAGAAATATCATTTAATCATTTACTGCACAAACCTTTATAAGCTTTTGAGAACACTTTTGCGCTTATAAGTATCAAAAGGTCCATTAAATTTTCTCTGGTCAGTATATCTGTATAAAGGAATATTTCAGCCTAAAATGATCATTTGGGGAAAATTTACATCTAAGCTTGTTTCTTAATCAGAACACATTTGGAGAAATTTTGCATTGCATTACTTGCTCACCAGAGGATCCTCTGCAGTGAATGGGTGCCGTCAGAATGAGAATCTAAACAGCTGATAAAAACATCACAGTAATTCAAAGTAATCCACACGACTGCAGTCAATTAGAATGGTTTTGGACTGTTTTCGCTTGTAAACAGTCCTTGAACTGTGCATATTTCTCTCCTGATTCAGACAAGATGACTTTTTAGTTTCTTACAAACACGAAGCTTTTCGCTTCACAAAACATTAATTGATGGACTGGAGTCGTGTGGATTACTTGTGAATTTTTGTGATGTTTTTATCAGCTGTTTGAACTCTCATTTTGACGGCACCCATTCACATCCATTGGTGAGCAAGTGATGTGATGCTACATTTCAACAAATCTGTTCTAACGAGGAAACAAACTCAACTACATCTTGGATTGCTTGAGGCTGAGTACATTTTCAGCATATTTTCATTGTGAATTATTCCTTTAACAGTTTCTTACTGCTAAAATCAAAGGACAATAATTTGTGAATTTGATTGTTTCCGGACCAAAAAGGATGCTGATTCATCCTACATACATAAATCACGTTAAGCAGCAATATACTCTACATATGAACAGTTTGCCCTGTAATATTACAAAATAATGGACTTACTTTTCAACTCTCAGGCTCGAAGGAACAGCCAAAGTGAAGCTGTTGCCCTGCAGGCCATTCGAAATGCCAAAGGGAACGACCTCTGTGTGGACTGTGGAGCACCAAGTAAGTGCTGTCCTGAAATAAAGTCTTGAAATGAAAATGTAAACAACAAAGTACAGTATGTTGAGATCTCTGTCATTGTTCAGTATATGAGAACACTTCGGTCTCCTTGCAGATCCAACATGGGCAAGTCTTAATCTTGGTGCTCTAATCTGCATCGAGTGTTCGGGAATACACCGGAACCTGGGGACGCACCTGTCCCGCGTGCGTTCACTAGACCTGGACGACTGGCCCAGTGAACTCACAAAAGTGCTTACGGCTATAGGCAACCATACGGCCAACATCATTTGGGAGAGCTGCACCCAAGGGCGCCAAAAGTTGACACCTGAGGCAACAAGGTGAGCTGACTTTGACTGAATAAAAGTCATTGTGGACAGTGGTTCAGTCATTTTTGTTTTAAAGAGGCACAAAGAAGAGCAGAAAAAAAAAAAAAAAAAAGTATGAAGCATGCACAACTAAAAAAAAAAATGCTGCAAATTTTGCCTGTTAAAATAAAATAAATAAATGCATACACTACAAAATTCAAAAGTCTGGGGTTGATAAGATTTTTTCAATCTTTTTGAAATACGTCTTTACCCACCAATTATTTGATCAAAAATACAATAAAAACGACAATATTGTGAAATATTATTACAATTTAATACAACTGTTTTCTATTTTAATATATTTTAAAATGTAATTTATTCCTGTGATGCAAAGCTGAATTTTCAACATCATTCTTCCAGTCTTCATTGTCACATGATCCTTCAGAAATCATTCTAATGTGCCGATTTGGTGCTCAAGAAACATATTATCAGTGTTGAAAACAGTTGTACTGCTTATATTTATAATATTTTATAATAATTTTTTTGTGGAAACCCTGATACATTTTTTTCAGGACTCTTTGATGAGTAGAAGGTTGAATAGAAACATCACAAGAATTCTTTTGCAATGTTAAAATCCCTTTACTGTCACTTTTGATCAATTTAATGCGTTCCTGTTGAATAAAAGTATTAATTTCTTGAAAATGTCCTAAAGACCCAAAATTGTGCATTCTGCTTGAAGCAAGTTTACAAACCTCCTAATGGCAGAAGAAACACTTATATTCAAAATGCATTATCTGAAAATAATTCTTACACAATTTTGTACAAGTCTCAAACAAGTTTGCTTCTAAATGCATAAACCTATGTTTTTGCAGCATTAACCAAAAACATAAAAATGCAATGTAATGCAAAATTGCAATGATGCGGTCTTCATAATGACAGTGTAAAGACATAATGTCTAATGCGGTTAGCCACTATGATAATAATTTGGCCTTTGCTTTGTGTTTGTCTCAGAGAACAGAGAGAGTCGTGGATCCGTGCCAAATATGAACAGCGGGCATTTGTGTCGCCCTTGCCGGCTCAGTGTTCAGAGGACACAATGTCGTCTTGGTTGCTTAAAGCAGTAATCAACAGAGACCTTCCCAAACTTCTGCTGCTCCTCGCGCACAGCACCAAGGAAGTGATCAACGTCCCGCCAGAGGGAGCAGCACAGCAGCAGCAAAGCGCATTACATGCGGCCTGCCAGCTGGGCGATGTGGTCATGACGCAGTTGCTGGTCTGGGTGAGTTATTGAACCTGTTTCTTTGAGTTAAAGGAATAGCTCACCCAAAAATGGAAATTGGCTGAAAATGTACTCACCCTCAAACCTTTCAAGATGTAGATGAGTTTGTTTCTTCATAAGAACAGATTTGGAGAAATTTAGCATTACATCACTTGCTCACCAATGGATCCTCTGCAGTGAATGGGTGCCGTCAGAATGAGAGTCCAAACAGCTGATAAAAACATCACAATAATCCACAAGTAATCCAGACGACTCCAGTCCATCAATTAATGTTTTGTGAAGGGAAAATCTGCATGTTTGTAAAAAACAAAGGATTTTTAACTTTAAACCGTTATTTCCGGCTAACATATGAATCCATAATAATGCTTCCTCCAGTGAAAAAGTCCTCTCACATCAAAATCCACCAAAATTTGTTTAGAACTGTTCTGGACTGTTTTTGCTTGTAAACTGTGCTTTATCTGTTCATATTTCACTCCTGATTCAGACGAGATGACTTTTTCACTAGAGAAAGCAATATGGATAAAGGACTCTAGATGGAAGCAAAGGTTTTAAGATAAAATGTCTTAATGATGGATTTATTTCACACACGTGTAGCTTTTCACTTCACACGATCTTAAGTGATAGTCTAGAGTGGTGTGGATTGCTTGTGGATTATTGGGATGTTTTTATCAGCTGTTTGGACTCTCATTCTGACGGCACCCATTCACTGCAGAGGATCCATTGGTGAGCAAGTGATATAATTCTAAATTTCTCCAAATCTGTTCCGACGAGGTAACAAATTCATCTACATCTTGGATGGTCTGAGGATGAGTGAACTTTCTTGTTGGGCGAATCATTCCTTTAACTCTTGCACTTTCAGGATTACATTGTTTGCGCATTTCTAATGTTTTTTTGTTTTTTTGCTCAACAGTACGGCAGTGATGTGAAGTCAAAGGATCCGCAAGGTAGAACCGCACTGACGTTGGCACGCCAAGCCGGCAGCAAAGAGTGTGCTGAGATTCTTCTCCAACACGGCTGCCCCAGTGAGACGTCGCCCACCTCCCCGACACCTGTTCTGTCCCGCAAAAGTAGCATCACTAGTGTTGGACGAGTCAATTCCAGGAGGAGGGTCTCGTAACCCATGAACATTCATGATCATATAAACATTTTCTCCAGGACCATTTTTATTTCTTCATACAGAGTTGTGTGTTCTATGTGTCTGTGAATTCCTGTCCCAGGATATCACCAACAACGCTGTATTTATATACTGTATGTTTATCCCTGCGGATTCTTCAGAAAAGGGAAAAAGTAAAGAGAAAAGCAGAAACTCTTAATTGTCCATATTAGAACAGGCTTAGAATGACAGCTACAAAATTTCAACATGCCTTTTTCAAAAAATGGAAACTGTTTAAACAGCTACAAAGCAATATTATTTATAATATGCTGATTAATATTCTGTAAAATAGATTCATTACAAGATAAAATGTAGCTTGAGAGTTTCCCAAAGCAATCTGAGGGAATGTATTTACCATTATGACTGTCATCGTTCTTTAAAATAGACATCATGGCTGGAGGTAATGTAATGTAAGAACATGTTTATATTCAGAAGAGATAGTATTTGTCATTGTGCATCATTTCTAAAAATTATAGACAATAAACTCTGATCTTCAACCTCTCTTTGGCACTGCTTGTTAAGTCTCCATCTTTTTTGATCAAAAAGCCAATCTTTCTACATTTTAATGCCTCAAAACTATCATCAAACGTCTGTTTATTTTCAGACAGATCACCTGGTTAAAATATACATTTTGCTATCATACTGTATGTGTCAACACAAATGTCAAGTGACAGAATAAGATGACTTATGTATTGTGCATTAAAATATTCGTATTGTTTTATGAGCTCATAATGCATGTAAATGCCTAATGTTTCTTGGCCTTATTATCTCATATTTGCATTCATGGATGCATTCGATAATGGTCAGCAATGTGGGTTTGCTTAGCTGCACCTACTTTTCCAATATGTTCGTTTCTAGCCTATATTCCAATATGATTTTTTCAAATTGTAATAATGTTATTTGCTCAAGCAAGAAAGTCACGATTCAAAATGGAGAAATTCCTGAACGAAACATATGAATCAGTACATGAAAACGTACGAACAACGACTTTTAAACATTAAGCTACTGATTCTTCAGAAGTGGGACAAAACAGGGTGCAATATTGGAAAAATAAAATCTTGTACTATGTGCTATGCTTTGATTCAACCTCCCAACTTTTCTCTTTTTTATCAAAATGTGCTTTTTACCTTGGACTGTGTAATATAATTTTGTAACTTTATCTTTAACAGCAATCAAGATGTTTTTAACATTTCAAAACACATTCTCATGTTAGCAGACAGATTACACTTTCACATGTGACCAACAATTCCTCAACAAATATTAAAATATCATAATGAAATATTAAATCTTATTTCCCCTCCACCCCTAACTTTGCTAGAAGTGATAACCATCAATCCACAAAAGCAATATACGCTGTCAGGTCACATATTTAGTATTAATACATTATTATAAAAATTAGACACTATTTTATATATTTAATATAATTAAAAATGACTTGAAAACCACACAAATATGATGATTTCATGTTGAATGTCAACTCCGTCATTGGTTCGTCTGATGGTGTTGACAAATTTGGCATTTCTTTCACACACACAAAAAAAAGTTCATGTAGTAGCCATTTTGTTTTCTCTGTTGATGCTAGATGCTAATAGAACCTGCTTCAGGAGAATAAATTGATCTAAATATTTCAAATAATTTCCACAGAAATTGGAAGATGGTGTTGACATATCATGGTTGTGAAACTGGAAATATTAACATCAGGATTTTAAAATGTTCTAAAACTATAAAACTTACCAGAGCCTGTCTGACACCGATGTACTTTGCTGAGGTGGAGTGTGGCACACGATTTTCCTTTAGAGTGACAGCTGCCCCTGATATTCCCTGATTTTATTACATTAATGAATGTCTGACGGTGTTGACAAAAAGCAGGGACACAACTATGAAACATCCACGTGTCATTGAAAAACAACCTTGCTTTGATATGAGATATTATTAAGTGTTGCACTTGATAAAACAAGCTCTTTTTCATCATTAAAAAAAACCCAAACATTTTTATCCATTTTATAGCTTCTGAATGTTTGAACCCTCCTCTGAGGACACACTGTTTTTGATGTAGTGAGAAGACAATAAGTGTCATAGGTTTGATATAACAATGATAAAATTAAATTGAAGGGGATAATTGTGTTAAACACATTCTATTATTAACCCCCTATAACATTTACAGTTGAAAAATATTTTTTAAACCCAATAGCAGTTACAATTGAATCGGTGAAACATTAACTTTAATAATAATAAAAAAAAAAAAAAAAAAAAACAACAGTATTCGTTCACAAATAGTGTGATTCTACAGATTTGACAGAATTTGCTAAATAAATAAAAAGTATTCAAGCAATTTTTTGAATGTCCAGTAATATTTTGATTAATATTATATTATTGGGATATAGATATTGGTTAAAATCTGCCTTCATTATATTATTAAAATATGATCATAAAACTAACTAGATTTAATAACTGCTTGAATTAATCTAGTATTACATACACAAACAAACATTCCTGAGTTAATGTGGAGGTTTTTCACTGTAACGTTAGTAATAATTAAAAGGATTACATGAATTTCAATGGGAGGCGCTCCCTCTCAGTGCTCGGAGTTCAGTTTGTTTTAGTATATGACACAATGGCCGTGTCTTAAAAACATATCGAGCTGTTTAGCCTCGATAGCGTTTTTGAGCATTACATACACGTTCTGAACCGACCGAGGGGTCTAGGTAGCCAGCTCACTAGGTGTTGAGACACCGTCAGTGTCTATGCAGGGACGACTGTCTGGGCTAACAGGAACCGAGTGAGATTATTTGTCTATCGCTAACTAGCAGCACTCTATGGGTAAGGAAACATTTGAGTTGTTATGCGGTTTCTGTGTGCTACTTAGTAGCTCATCTGTCGGTTTCATTTTCACTGCGAGAGATGATCCTAAAGTGCTAGTTAGCCCCTCATGCTAATGGAATCCAATGGCAACCGGTTAGCTACGGCTAAACTAATGATACACTAAATAAACTAGGATGAACTGAACAGTTTCGTTGCACACCAAATTATGTGCTGCACATGCTTAAATATATATTGTCTACAAAGGAGTAGCAAATATTGTGTTAATCCAAAAAGCCTGTTTGTGTGGACTGATTTGGACTGTCTTTGTTAGGACACCCGTTGTTTTGTGGAGAGATTTATGTTCACGTATTTACGTGTGAATCGTGTTTTTGCACTTGCGTATTAATGAAAGGTGTAATGCATAACGTTACAGCCAACATATCTTAGACTGTTCTGACCTTGATGTGTTGAAACTATCTGCTTATGAATGAATAAACTTAAGTTAAAGTCAGTGTAATGTCTTGTAGTGAAAATGCATTAGGGTTTTTGTAAGGTTTTTTTTAAGGAAAGTACCAGATATTTTGTTTGCACTGTATTCCAAAGTATGTTTGTTTTCTTCATAATCTTTCATCAAAATGTAATGACTAGCTCTGACTCTAAAACGACTTTATAACATTGGTTGTGTGCAAAATACAACACTACTTTACTACCTTCTGAAGTCTGTGCAGTATATGCTCTGTACCACATACTGCTTGGATTATTCCATGCTAAACCTTTCAAACATTAATCTTGCAAAGTGGTGAGGTCATGTGACAACAATGTTGTGCACTACCTATTTGTCACAGGACTACATGACCTGTTGCGACACCATGAATGATTATTCATTCATTGTGTTGGATGGGATGGGACGGGACAAGCAAGTGGTGTCCTGCAATTGTCATCTTAAAAATCAATTTAAGTTTTAGCTTAATTTTGTGCTTTTGTCTTTTTTTTTTATTAGTTTTGTTTATAGCTCAACTTATTTTTATTTTATTTAGTGTATTTAGGCAACATTTCTATTATTTGTTTAAGTTTTTAATGTAATATTTATATTTTATTTCAGTTACCAGTAATATTTTTTAAAGTTTTGGTTTTGATTAAAATAACAACACTGATAGTGTGTATTTTGATGTATTTATTCCATGCATACAGAAAATCTAAATATTGTATAGTATACAATATAGTATACATACTATAATACATACTGTATATACTGCAACAGACGTTAGTATGCTGGCATGATATTCCAACTAGCCATAGCCAGTAGACACAAAGACCACTTTTCATAAACAAATAATTTTTTGATAGATAAAAGTCATGTGGAAATTTGTCACATTACTAAATGCTGTTTCATAGTGACTTCAAGCAGGGAGGTGGCATAGTGACGTTGCTAAAAAAAAAGAACATTTTGTGTATTTGGTGTAATGCTATGTGGTTTAAGGTTCAAAAAACACATTTTCCACATACTGTACATTATTGTTGCTCATCTAAGCCCCGCCTTTCTGAAACGTGCTGATTTTTACAAAGCTCATCGTTCTGAGAAGTGAGGCGTGCTCTGATTGGCCAGCTATCCAGTGCATTGTGATTGGCCGAATACCTCAAGCGTGAGACGGAAATGTTCCGCCCCTTACTGTACTGTGATGCCGTATTCTGGCGCAATGACACAAAAACAATAAAACCCATTATAAACGAGGCATTTGTTGCATCCAGCGGGGACATAATTACTGATTATAATGACTTATACTGTCTTTTTATGCATAGTGTTGCATCGAAACAACAAAAAACACTGACGCACTAACGTTATCTACACAGCTCAAAACTCGCGTTTGAATAGTCAGTGGCAAATTCTTTAAATATGAAAACATACTTACAGGCTGTGAGTCAGAAGCGCCAGACTGATGCACACACTCTAATATTCGGGTTGAACTGTTCTAGAACGGTGTCAGTCTGTTGTGCTGCTGAGAGGTTTGTGTTTGTAGTTTGTAGCTCCGTGTACCTTCGCTTTTTATTGAATCTCTACTTTACTTTCAATCCCTTTTGTCTAAAGTGATAATATATAACTTAATTCCCACCATATTTCTGGTGTTATCTTTCAAACTAATCTAACTAATTTGATCGTTCTCCTTTAAAAACCGCGAGTGCAGCTTGTTAGCCCGTTAGCTTGTCACTGGTGGTTCCATTTGCATTTCTATTCGCGCCTATTATTATTTTATTTTTTCCTCGCTCCGTTTTTCATGAGCTCATCAAACAACAGTGGTAAGTGGTAAGTTAAGTTGGTATCATTCATCAATCACGGTGAGTAATGGCTTCTTCTCCTGCTATTGTTGTTTGCACTGTTTGCCACATGTATAGTTTATCTGTCTCTGTCAGCAGCGAGGGATTCACATGTGATAAATGCAGGGAAATAGTTAGGCTGACAGAGAAGGTTTTAGAACTAGAGACACGCATCCAAACTTTAGTTGAGGATAGTAAGAATGTGAGGGCTGTAGATACTGCTTTGGATGCGACTAGCTCAGGAGTCCTGTACATTGTTCGGTTTCGGTTGAGCCCGTGCAGCAGGGCAACTGGGTGACAGTGAGGCGGCATAGTCGCAGGTCAAAACACCACTCTTCCGTTCCGATCAGAACATCAAACAGGTTCTCCCCACTCGGTGACGCACCCACCGAGAAACCTGATGAAAGTGCTCTAGTTATTGGCGATTCTATTGTATGCGGAACGTGAAAATAGAGACACCAGCCACCATAGTCCATTGTTTACCGGGAGCCAGAGCGCCTGACATCTTGGCAAATTTAAAAGTGCTGACTAATGCTAAACGTAAATTCAGTAAGATTGTTATCCACGTCGGCGCTAATGATGTTCGACCGCCAGTCGGAGATCACCAAAAATAATGTTAAAGAGGTGTGTGAACTTGCAAGTACGATGTCAGACACTGTAATATGCTCTGGTCCGCTCCTGCTTACCGTGGTGATGAGATTCATAGCAGACTGTCGTCACTTAATGGCTGGATGTCTAAGTGGTGCCCGCAAAATAACATAGGCTTTATAGACAATTGGAAGAATTTTTGGGGCAGACCTGACCTGTTGAAAAGAGATGGTGTTCATCCCTCCTGGGGTGGTGCCGCTCTTCTCTCTAGAAATATGGCACATAGTCTTAGAGTTTGTACTTGACTAACTGGAGCCCAGGTCAGGAAGCAGACAGACTGGCTAAACCGATCGTCTGCTAGCCGCCTCACGCCACCAAAGTCAGTTAACTCTCAGCACATAGAAACTTTTTCACCTAGATATCACACTATAGAGACTGTGTCTGTTCCCGAACTAGAAAATACAGAAAACATCCAAACCAAAGTAATAGTAACAATTTAATTGATGTTCAACAAATAAAAAACGATATAATACAGATAAACACATGATAAAGCTTGGCTTATTAAATATTAGATCCCTTTCTTCAAAAGCACTTTTTGTAAATGATATGTTCACTGACCATAAACTAGATGTGCTTTGTCTGACAGAAACCTGGCTAAAACAAGATGATTACATTACTTTAAACGAGTCTACACCCCAAGATTACTGTTACAAACATGAACCGCGTCCAAAAGGTAAAGGGGAGGTGTTGCTACAATTTATAGAAATATTTTCAGTATCTCTCAGAGGTTGGGTTTCAAGTATAATTCGTTCAAGTAATGGTGCTTCATATAACGTTATCCAAAGAAACAAGTGTTAATGATAAATCCCTGTGATGTTTGTACTGGCTACTGTATACAGGCCACCAGGGCACCATACAGACTTTATTAAAGAATTTTCTGATCTTCTATCGGAGTTAGTGCTGACTGCAGATAAAGTCCTAATCGTTGGTGATTTTAATATCCATGTTGATAATGACAGAGATTCGTTGGGATCAGCATTTATAGACATTCTAAACTCAATTGGTGTTAAACAACACGTGTCAGGACCTACTCATTGTCGAAATCATACTCTAGATTTAATACTGTCACATGGAATTGATGTCAGTGGCGTTGAAATTTTGCAGCAGAGCGATGATATCTCAGATCATTATCTAGTCTCCTGTATATTCCATATAGCTAAAGCTGTAAAGCCAACTTCTTGTTACAAATATGGTAGAACCATTACCTCTACCACAAAAGACTGCTTTATAAATAATCTTCCTGACTTATCTCAGTTCCTCAGCATATCCAATAGCTCAGAACAACTTGATGATGTAACAGGAACTATGGACTCTCTCTTTTCTAGCACTTTAGATGCGGTTGCTCCTTTACGCTTAAGGAAGATTAAGGATAAGAGTCCAACACCGTGGTATAATGAGCACACTCGCGCCCTAAAGAGAGCAGCCCGGAAAATGGAGCGCAGCTGGAGGAAAACTAAATTAGAGGTATTTCGTTTAGCTTGGCGGGAAAGTACCCTATCCTACAGAAAAGCATTAAAAACTGCTAGATCTGATTACTTTTCGTCTCTTCTAGAAGAAAACAAACATAACCCCCGATATTTATTCAATACAGTAACTAAATTAACGAAAAATCAAGCATCAACAGGTGTTGGCATTTCCCAAGAGCATAGCAGTAATGACTTTATGAACTACTTCACTTCCAAGATCGATACTATCAGAGATAAAATTGTATCCCTGCAGCCGTCAACTACAGTATCGCATCAGATAGCGCACAATAGACCCCCTGAGGAACAATTCCACTCATTCTCTACTGTAGGAGAGGAAGAATTGTATAAACTTGTTAAATCATCTAAACCAACAACATGTATGTTAGACCCGATTCCATCTAAACTACTAAAAGAGCTACTTCCAGAAGTCATAGATCCTCTTTTGGCTATTATTAATTCATCATTGTCATTAGGATATGTCCCCAAAACCTTCAAATTGGCTGTTATTAAGCCTCTCATTAAAAAACCACAACTTGACCCCAAAGATCTAGTTAATTACAGACCGATCTCAAATCTCCCTTTTCTGTCAAAGATACTAGAAAAGGTAGTATCCTCACAATTATATTCCTTCCTAGAGAAAAATGATATCTGTGAGGAATTCCAGTCAGGATTTAGATCGTATCATAGTACTGAGACTGCTCTCATTAGAGTTACAAATGACCTGCTTCTATCATCTGATTGTGGTTGTATCTCTTTATTAGTTCTACTGGATCTTAGCGCCATGCTCGACACTATCGACCACGACATTCTTTTGAATAGACTACAAAACTTTGTTGGCATTAGTGGAAGTGCCTTAGCATGGTTCAAATCGTACTTATCTGACCGCCATCAGTTCGTAGCAGTGAATGAAGAGGTATCATATCGATCACAAGTGCAGTATGGAGTACCTCAAGGCTCAGTACTAGGGCCGTTACTTTTCACGCCTATATGTTACCCTTGGGAGATATTATCAGGAGACATGGTGTTAGCTTTCACTGTTATGCTGATGATACTCAGCTCTATATTTCTTCGCGGCCGGTGAAACACACCAAATTGAGAAACTAACGGAATGCATAGTCGATATAAAAACTGGATGACGAGTAATTTTTACTGCTAAATTCTGAAAAACAGAGGTGTTAATTATCGGACCTAAAACCCCACATGTAACCTAGAACATTATCTAACACTTGACGGCTGCTCTGTCAATTCTTCTTCATCAGTCAGGAACCTAGGTGTGCTGTTCGATAGCAATCTGTCATTTGAAAGCCATGTTTCTAGCATCTGTAAAACTGCATTTTTCATCTCAAAAGCATATCTAAATTGCGACCAATGCTCTCAACGTCAAATGCAGAAATGTTAATTCATGCGTTTATGACCTCAAGGTTAGACTATTGTAATGCTTTATTGGGTGGTTGTTCTGCACGCTTGATCAACAAACTACAGTTGGTCCAAAATGCAGCAGCTAGAGTCCTTACTAGAACCAGGAAATATGACCATATTAGCCCGGTTCTGTCAACACTGCACTGGCTCCCTATCAAGCATCGGATAGATTTTAAAATCTTGTTAATTACTTATAAAGCCCTGAATGGTTTAGCTCCTCAGTACTTGAGCGAGCTCTTATCGCATTATAGTCCTCCACGTCCGCTGCGTTCTCAAAACTCTGGCCGTTTGATAATACCTAGAATATCAAAATCGACTGCGGGCGGCAGATCCTTTTCCTATTTAGCACCCAAACTCTGGAACAGTCTACCTAACACTGTTCGGGAGGCAGACACACTCTGTCAGTTTAAATCTAGATTAAAGACCCATCTCTTTAGCCTGGCTTACACATAACACATTAATACGCTTCTATTATTCAAATCCGTTAAAGGATTGTTAGGCTGCATTAATTAGATCAACCGAACCGGGAACACTCCCCATAACACACGATGTACTCGTTACATCGTAAGTTGAATGGCATCTGCGCTAATGTTTGTCTGTTTTTTCCTAGTCTGTTTCTCGGTCCGTGTCCGATCAGATGGTGGGTCGGCGCCGGAGGTGACGTCTGCGCCCTGATCGTCGGCGGAGACCAGGACGCCCGGATGACCCCCAGAGATATATCCCCAGATATATCAACCAAAAATAACAAAATAACTAAAATATAATAAAATACCTAACTACATAATACTACTATTGTTAGAAATTGCAACAAAATTAAAATAGAAATAGAAACTTTTGAACTGCGGGTTTCGTCTGGTCAGAGGAGAACTGGCCCCGACTGAGCCTGGTTTCTCCCAAGGTTTTTCTCCATTATGTCTCAGAGGAGTTTTGGTTCCTTGCCGCTGTCGCCTCTGGCTTGCTCAGTTGGGGACACTTAATTTCTAGCGATTATCGCCGATTTGATTGCACAGATACTATTTAAACTAAACTGAGCTAGACAATGACATCTCTGAATTCAATAATGAAATGCCTTTAACTGAAAATTGAGTGTTTAATCTTATCATTATACATTACTAACACTCTATCCTCCAATTTGATACTGTTAAGTGCTTTGACACAATCTGTATTGTAAAAGCGCTATATAAATAAAGGTGACTTGACTTGACTTGTTGTAAATACAACTTAACCACTGATTTGTAGTTGTGTCCTCTTTTGGAAGCCCAAACAAAGTAGTCGAAATTCACAATGAAACACAGCGTCTCCACGACATAGCGCCGGCGGCAGCAACAACAACACTACAGCGAGAATAATAGTTCCGCCTTTCTTTGCGTGTACGTTTGGGCGGCGTTTTGCAAATCTCCCCACACTGTGACGTAGACATGTGGGGGCGTGTTTGAATGAGCCGTTTTAGGGGGGCGTGGTCGAGTCTTAACTTTTATAAAGAATATCTCTTTAGTCTTTGCACCTTCAGGGATCTTATCTATGCACAAACAGCTTGCAACACTCCAAAGAGAAAGGAAAACTTGAAATCGCATCATATGACCCCTTTAAAAAAACATGGTCAGGTCAAAGTGACTGAAAAAAATGTATCCCAAATTTTTATCAATTTTACTGGTAGTCCACTGTACGAAGAATTTTGGGTATAATAAGTCATATAATATGTTTACTTTATTTTGCTATCCTCACTTACATAAATGAAATACAGTGTCCTGCACCCACTAATAAAAAGATATCAAAAATTATATCTTTACTTTTAGTCATTTAGCAGACGCTTTCATCCAAAGCGACTTACAAATAAGAAAAAGTAACTAAAACTAAGTTAAAACTCTATAAATACTATATATGTGACCCTGGACCATAAAACCAGTCTTAAGTCGCTGGGGTATATTTGTAGTCAAAAATACATTGTATGGGTCAAAATGATCAATTTTTCTTTTATGCCAAAAATCATTAGGACATTAAGTAAAGATTATGTTCCATGAAGATATTTTGTAAATTTCCTACTGTAAATATCAAAACTTAATTTTTGATTAGTAATATGCATTGCTAAGAACTTCATTTGGACAACTTTAAAGGCGATTTTCTCAATATTTAGATTTTTTTGCACCCTCAGACTCCAGATCTTCAAATAGTTGTATCTCGGCCAAATATTGTCCTATCATAACAAAACATACATCAATGGAAAGTGTATTTATTCGGCTTTCAGATGGTGTATAAATCTCATTTTCGAAAAAATTGACCCTTATGACTGGTTTTGTGGTCCAGGGTCACATATACACATTTAAGAAAATAAAGAAATTAAATAAAAATGACAAATGCATACAACATTTCAAAACTACACATTTAAATGAAACCAAAAAATAAAGCTAAAAACAATTCAAAATACTAAAACAACAAAAGGTATGAGTATAATAATGATTCTAACATAACACTAAGCCAAACACCAAAAAAACAACTACATATGTGTATGTACAGCCACACACACACATATATATATATATTTTTTTTTTATATTTCATTTCCATTTAGTATGTTTAAAATTAAATAAAACTTAATAAAAATCCTATGCTGACAAAAAAACTGATAAAATGACAACATTACTACAACTGTAACTAAAACTAAGATAGATAACAAATACAAATCAAACTACATTAGTTTATCAGGAATCCTAAAAAAAATAATAAGAAATGGTTATAAAAACTGAAACAGAAGTGAAACAAGTAGAGGAAAAATAAAAAGCGATACTTATATCCCTCGTCGGTTTCCCTGGAGGCGGTTTCCGTGGAGTCGCACGGTAGAGTTGATGGTCTTTACACTCTTCGGTCTTAACACGAGGAGGCCTTCACACAACGGCTGCTGCGACTAAGCTAACTAAGCTTTTTTATACCCGTCTAACAAAATACTAATCCAATTCAGCTGAACACACTTTCCTGTTAATCACAACAAATGGCCAAGCAAGCGCCCGGCACTGACAAGGGATGCGATACAGTACAAGACCAAATGCGATTTCAGCATGTCTCCACACAGTTTATATCACAGTATATCTGTTGTCTGGATAATTTTTGGTTTGACTGTGTGTGTGTGTGTGTGTGTGTGTGTGTATATATATATATATATATATATATATATATATTCTGTACTTTTAAAGGAATATATGCATCTTGCTATTCTAATTTATCTGAATCTCATCCTTTTTTCCATTCACTTCTGTGTTTCAGTCCAAATCCTGGCTTTAGTCGGAATTGCCAGGCATGCGGATCAGGCTGCAGGGCTCTGGCCACGCGGCCCGTCTCCTCTCCGAGCTCAACCGCTGCCGTCTGTCTCGCCTCCAGTGTGACGTCGTCCTCCAGGTCGGAGGCCGTTCCTTCCCTGCTCATCGTGTGGTCTTGGCATGCTCTTGCACGCACTTTAACAGCCTCTTCTCCAGAGGTTCTGGCAACCAGGGTGCTGTTCCGACCACTTTCTCTCTGGACTTTGTCTCCGCCGCCAATTTCGAGAAAGTCTTGACTTTTATCTACACGGGCGAAATTTTCACAGACTTGATCGATGTGGGTGTGCTGTATGAGTTGGCGGAAAGGCTCGGCGTGAGGGAGTTGGTGAACGCTTGCCATGCCACCTTTCCTGACCTGCAGAGCTCCAGCTCTGGAGACACAGTTGCCGAAGGGGATTTGGAAAGCGATTTGGTGTCGGCCAATGCTACTGCTGCGTCTGTTTGCTCGTCCTCTGCAGCGTCCTGCTCCTCGTTGTCTTCTTCAGCCGCTCCTACTCCTGTAACTCCATCTCCGGTTTCTCAAGGCAGGAACGGCAGGTTGAATCGCTCCCACTTGGCCACCCAGTCACCAAAAAATGAAGACTTGCAGGTACATTTGGGTTACAATCAACAGGTGACCAACAAGGCTAGTCCTTCGGACAGTAACCGTTCTACAGATGCTCTTCCTGGACTGCCTTTGCAGCTCAAGACTGAGCAGGAGGATGAAGGAGAAGATGCAGGAAGTAACTCAGTGGACCAGCTTGTTGTTAATGGTAGCAAATCAACGTTTGGGCCTCAGGAACCATGTTCCGTCCCTGATTCTTCAGCCCAGCTTGGAGGGGAAACCTGCGCCCCTTCGTCGTCCTCCAATGACCCCTTGGACAGTTTGCAGCTGGGGGCCGTTGCAGGACCAATCAAAGATTCAGATTTTTTTGAGGAAGATGATTCTAGGAAGAGGCACCGACTACAGGAAGAGCAGACGGAGGGCAGCGATCAGTGGCGAGGACTTTCAGAAGACATCATTGAGCTGAGCGACGAGGAGGAGCACTTCATTGTGGAGGAAGAGGACGACGAGGACTTGATGTGCATCGAGAATGGAGAAAACGGGGCGTCTCTCGGACAGCTGGCGTCATCGCAGCCGTGCAAATCCTGCGGGATGCTACTTCCGTCGGAAAACGCCGTCATACGAACTCACGCTGAGGCGCACCTCTCGGAAACGGGTTCATGTCAGGTGTGTGGCATCTCTTTCTCGGAGCGAGCTGCTGCTGTCGCTCACGCCCTCACACACGTGGGCATCTTGCTCTTCTCCTGTGATGTTTGCGAACATCAGTTTCGGACTGAATCTGCACTGATTCACCACAGGCGTCAGTCAGCTGCCAAGTGTGCCCCACAAAATCCAGACCAGCTGAACGGAGCCTCCCAACGACAAGGAGGGGAACTGCAGTGTACCATCTGTGCTAAATCCATGGCGAATGATTTTAAGGTTAGTGGAGCCTTTGTTTTTTTTGTGTGTATAAATCTTATCTTAACCCTAACCAGGGGCCAGTTGCATAAACTTAAGGTGCGTCCCAAATCGCGCACTTATGCGCTATTCTGTGACGTTTTTTAGTATAAATAGTGCAAGAAGTGTGTTCAAACTGAAAATTCCAAAAAGAAAGAGTGCACTTTAAATACCTGGATGGTGCACTTAAATATCTGAAAAAAATCTGGGACACTTCATGTACTCAACTGCCGCAGCTTTAATTACGTCGCGAAGGATTAGTGGCTATCAGACGATTATTATAATGATAAAATAACCTTATAAAATCCATACACTACATGGTTGAGTACACAGTGCATAAGTACATAGTGTATAGTTCATCATTTGGGACGCAGTTTCAGTCACAATGTTAAAGACCCATTCACACCAAGGACGATAACCATAAAGATAACGATAAGATATAGTTCTAAAAATCGTTCACAATATTAAAGAAAAACTTGGCAACTTACTGAAGATAAAACTGATTACTAAACTGGATAAATTAATTAATTAAAATTACAATAGAACATAGCAAAATCACACAAACTTAAACTAAAATGAAAACTGAAAATATGAAAATAAAAGCTAATTCAAAATATTAATAATATAATGGTATAAAAATTTTACAAAACTAACAGTTAAAACACCTTTTAAGTATTTTTTAAATAATTATTAATAAATTCATAATTTATATAATATTTACTTATATAAAATACAAATAAATATACATATGTGCTCAGTAAATGTAATAAAAGACTTGCAGTCTTCAAGTATTTCTCTCTCTCTCTCTCTCTCTCTCTCTATATATATATATATATATATATATATATATATATATATATATATATATATGAGAAATTAATTTTTAATATAGAAATATACTTTGATTAAATATTAATATGATTAATTATTAAAATACAATTTAAAAATCTAATAATTTACATTAAGCAAACATTGCTTTACAGTAATTGCTGATGGAAACAGTAGTAAAAAACAAAGAAACTTTACAAGCAATAGAAAATAAAAACAGCTGGATCAATTATTACAATAAATATTAAAAAGCAAACAAATAAAAGCAAATATTAAAAAATATTTTAAATATTATTTATTTATTATTTCATATAACAAAACCACAACTCTATTGGTTACATGCTGCTTACTAACTTGTGTGGTAAAGGAAGAAAATTACTTAAATTCACTTTTTTGTAAGTTTACTTTGAAATTACTGTTATATGTGATATTTTAATATTGTTAATATTATATTTATTGTTTTAATGTTCTACAAAACACAACAAAATACTGTAGAAAGATAATATAATACAAATTACTTCATGACTTATTTTACTTTTAATATTAACAATTTATTTCAATTAATGTTATTGATTTGTTTATATTAATAACGGATGATCCTTTTCCTCAGGCTGTCAGGGACCACGTTCAGAGCCACGCATGCTTGAGGACATTACGCTGTGAAGTGTGCCAGCTGTCTCAGCCCTCTCGATGCGCCCTCCTGTGGCACACACTAACACACCTCTTTCCTATTTACACTTGTCCACAATGCGCCAGCCCCTTCCTGGAGAGCACGCTGCTGGAAAGACACCTGTCTCTACACACAGAGGAAGGAGCGTCGGTGAAACAGGACGACAGCAGCCCGGAGACCAGTGGAGAAGGCCAGGCCGAGCTGCGCTGCTTCCTGTGTCCACAGACCTTCCGCTCAGAAACCGCGTTTCATTACCATCTCAGCGTGCATTCGAACGAGCTCCAGGGCAGCCAGGTATGGCCGGTCAAGCGCAAGGCCGACCAGCTCCTCGAATACTCCTCATCCTCCTCGTCACCTATGGAGGCGAGCGGCTCGGGTAAAGCAGGTTACAACTTAAGCCTAGGCTTCAGCATGCAGGACAAAATGGCTCACGGCAGCGCCCCGTTTCCTGCCGGACTCGTACTGAATGGTAACTCTGGTGGCGGAAGGGAAAAATTGTATCGCTGTCGGTATTGCGGTAAGCATTTTGCACACTCGGGCGAGTTCACCTACCACCTCCGCATCCACACGGGCGAGAAACCCTACCAGTGCAAAGTATGCCTGCGCTTTTTCCGTGGCCGTTCCACCATGATCTGCCACCTAAAGACGCACTCAGGCGCCCTCATGTACCGCTGCACCGTCTGCGGCCTGTTTTTCTCCACGCTCAAGATGGTTTCCTCGCACATGGAGATCCATAAAGACCAGCTGCCGCCCGATTTCAACATCGAGGAGACCTTTATGTATAATGACCACTCTAAAGAGCCCGTCCCCAATATGGACACCTGAAAGTCGCCCTCTCTGAACGCTCCGTCACACTGTGTGCCCACGTTTACTCCGTATGTTGTTGAGGACAAGTAGACTTAGAATGTAATTAAGTGTTTAATGTGATCGTCTTTGTGTCGTTTGTGTACAGAATGAGAACGCTTCTTGTTTTTTAAAGACTAAATTATAGGTAAAACTTTATTTTAAAAATGTAGTTCTGATACTTGACCACTTGATGGCAAGAGAGACTGAGCAAAGTTGCATTGCCAATCAAATCGTTGGACATGCGTACTCATTATTTCCTTTTTCTTTACATTTTAGAATAATAATAAAGTCATCAAAGCTACGAAATAACTAAAAAAATAAACATCTTATATTGTAGCTTCTTTAAACCTTTGCCAAGAACATGATGAAACACTATTAATGTGTCACTATCATTTATTTAAAATAAAAATTTTGTTTCGTAAAGAATTCTTTCACAGACGCAAGTTATATTTGTCTTCAAAGCCAGTTTCAACCATTTTAAATATAAGCATTTGGATCAAAATATTTATTTTTAAGATCACAGCAAACAAATTCAGTCAAGTGTGTCCAAACTTTTGATTTGTAGTGTTTTAAGTCATTTTTAACGGGTTGCTTTTCCAAGTGCTGATCTGCAATTACCTCTATATACTCTTCTGGCAACTCTATCACAATAAGCTAAAGGTCTCTGGTTATTCTGGAGAAGCACAAAGTAACTTTTGTTCTTACACAACGCAAGTGCACATTGAGAATAAACCAAGACTTTTCTACGTTTTCTGATAAATAAAGCAGTGCTCTAGGTCAAGAATATAAATAAAATGGTTCTTCTAAAAAGTAAATAAATAAATGAAGGTACTTTTCTTTTACAGAATAGCCATTATTTTTATAGTAGTGTTGTGTATCACTGACATGGACTAAATTAGAAATAGTTACTGGTTTATGAGATGCAGTATAATATAGTTTGGATGTTGTACATAAAGCGAAACTCTTTGTATGTCGTTCATTTCATTTGGAAAAGAGAAGCGATTCAGACTGGGGTGCTAATATATCAGTCGGTTCATATGTCAGTGTTCACCTTCTTCACTTGGGACAGAGTGTTTTGTGTGAATGGCATTGTCATGAATAAATGACAATTCTCTTTAGAAAGCTGTGATGTTCTTTTGTACCATTTTCCCAGCAGTTATTTGCCTGTTCTTTCTTATATGGGACAATTTTACATTGTATATTTAAATAATATTTTGTTCAATTCAAAACTGATTTGGCATTCATAATTGATGTCATCAAACCACAAAGTATGTACTCAAAACTGCTGGGACATTGTGGTTGTTATAGCTTTATTTGCAATGTAGCACAGAAAATACCGGCTGAACCTTATAAACTGCCTGGTTTTATCAACTATTTATCACTTTTATCAATCAGTTTTATTTTTAGGTGAAAAAATGCACATTCAATGATTTGCCAAGGTTTGCAGCTGATGTTGTGATTATAAACCTATAAAAATATCTTGACTCTGATGTTGAATATGAGATGTCATACTACATTTTATTTTCAACATGAAACAATTGCCTTATATCACTTCAGTGTTATTTATATGATTTATTCATGTTCAGTGTCACTATCAGAAATCTGTTCTCTTTTACTACAGCTGTACTTGTGTTCTGAATAAAAACAGTACTTACAAAACAACAGAGTCTTGTCTTTTTAACAGTGAGATTTTAGCCATGTTCACATAATTTGTACACAACCCCACCACTTATCAATGTTAAATACAGTGTATTTATTTATATTCAACAAATTTCTACAATGGAAAATATTTTTTTAGACATCGGAGCAGCACATTCTCAAAAGAAATGGTATACACAATTTTGCCCCTTTCACACAAACATGTTTAAAAGACTTCTTTAAAACAAATTTTATTCTTTTTTTTTTTTTTTTCATGACTTCACATCCATGACAATATGTACAAGCAAGCTGCGGAGCTAAAAAGCCATTAAAACAGCTCTAGGTGTTGTGATTGAGCATATGGAGAGCTAAGTGAAAGTTTTTGTTGAGGAGAACAATCAAAACAGTCTTTGTACAAACGCTGGCATGTGGACAGAGCTTTTATTACTTATTTAGGAGTTCCTAGATGTGACAATAGGGACCGGTGGAAATAAAGGTTACGAAAGGTTGACAATATTTCCTTCCTTGCACTGTTAACAATACTGAGGTGAGAAAAACAGGAGACAATAGGGCTAGTTACCAGGCAAGGGACCAAAAACAACCGCCTCAACAAGGCCACTTCTTTTGTAGCGCATTCACGTGCTGTGTTTCACCAAATCGTCATTTAGGAGTTTCCCTCTTCACGCGCCAATGTCGGAGTGACTCGTGCTGGTGTTACTGAGCTTCCGCTCTTTTACCGCCGTTGTCCCTGCCTTGTCGGTTACAGCGTTACTTGGCACACTGGTCAGCGGTAAAGAGATGCGGGTGATCACTGCATTTATTAGATTGTTGCGGAAGCTTTTACTGAGGAAGTTGTATAGGATTGGGTTGGCGATGCAGTGAAACAGCGACAAGCATTGCACGAGGCTAAACGAGAAGTACAGCACCCCAACCGTGTTGCAGGAGAACAGGTGTGGGTCCAGGTCGTCCACTGTCAACAAGAACAACACCAAATGGTATGGTAGCCAGCAGGCCACAAAGACCAGCGAGTACACATGCACCAGCCACACGTCCCGGCGATTCTGCACGTCAGGGGTTGTTCGGACGGCTCGAGCGATTAGGACGTTGCAGGTGATGATGACGGACGCCGGACCCAGGAACTGGAATATCAGACAGAGGAAGGAAACCGATACGAACCACTCCGTGTAGTACTGCTCAGGAACCATGTAGCAGCCTGGTTCATCCCACTCCAACAAGTCAACATGGACGTTTTCCAGCAAGGCCAGAACGAGCGACAGGAGCCAGATCCCGGCGCAGAGAAACCAGCGGCGTTTGTGTTGTGTTGGGAAGCAGGCCGGCTTGTTGGGCCGCGTCAGGGACAGGTATCGCTCCAAGGTCATGAAGGCCAGGAAGAATGAGCTACTGTAGAAGTTTATGACGTATACAAGGTGCGTGAACTTGCAAAGGAAGCGGCCCCACAGCCAAACCTGGTCCATGGTCACCTCCAGCATGAAGATGGGCATGGTGAAGATCACCATCAAGTCGGACAAGCTCACGTTGATGACGCAGAACAGCACGCCGTTCGCCGAATGCCGCCTTCGCCAGTTCACCCACACCACCAGGGTGTTTTCAGCCAACCCTACCATGAAGAGCACTAGGTAAAGGAGGAAAAGAGCAATCCGTCGGCCATCCTCGTCTAGGTGGATGGTACAGTCGTAGACAAACCACGGTGTGCCATTGTAGAAGTCGTACGACGAGTTGTGTAGATCGTACGTCATGCTCTACAGACGGAAAAGACAGAAGAGTTTAAAGGATGTTTACAAGGAGTACACTCTTTAGAATAAAGGTGCTTCACGATGCCATAGAAAAACCTTTTTGTCTAAATGGTTCCATAAAGAACCTTTAATATCTGAAGAACCTTTCAGTTTCACAAAAGCTTCTTTGTGGTGAAAGATGGTCCTTCAGATTATAAAATGAAAGAGATGGTTCTTTAAAGAACCTTTGACTGAATGGTTCTTTGTGGAACCAAAAATGGATCTTCTATGGCATCGCTTGAAGCACCTTTATTTTTAAGAGTGTACCTTGAGCTATTGTACAAGTAAATAAGTACTTGCTGAGCTGAGAAAGGCCAAAAAAAAAAAAAACGTCTGATACAAAATCCTCTAAACGTGGACAACTCTACAGAATTTAGCTCCAACCCTAAACATACCTGCCTGAAATTCTTCAAGTAATCCTAAAGACTTTGCTTTAGATTTTTCAGGTTTAATTAAGATTGAAGCTAAACTCTGCTTGAAAGTGGACCTTGAGGGCCAGAGTTGTCCACCCCTGCTGTCAGGGGATTATGTGCAAGTTATTTTCCTCTAAAATCCGTCCGTTTTGCCCGTTCCTACTCAGCAAGTTTTGAGAGTAGACCTTGAGGGCCAGAGTTGTCCACCCCTGCTCTTTAGGCACCAAATATATTACTAGGTTTTTGTTCCCCAGTTTGAAAATTTGAGTCAACGTTAGCCCAGACACTACATTAATGCTAATTAAATTGTTCTTGTTGTCCACATGACAAAGGGTTAGGAGACATACCTTGCTATGTGGTTACCGAAGATGAGGCTCTCAGGGTTGACCCCACGGTAGAAGCAGTACTGGAGAAATATCACCGGAGGCTTTGCTCAACTGGAACGTTGTGTGGGATCTAGCCATACATCGGGCTGTGGGGCAAAATAAGCTCTTCCCTCTCACGCGCCTGGTTGCTCCACCGTCACACTGACAGGACATCCTCACAGGACAGGAGGGGGTTGAATCCGACAGGAAGGACTCCAAGAATCTCTTGATTGCAGATAGTATCATCCATATAACCGGAGAGAATGTTTTTCTCTGGAGTATTGGTCTAAACAATGTGTGGAGCCAAGATGGAATTAAAGTGGTTGCACGAGGGTGTGGTGCAACAACAAAATAAGGATTAGAACAAGCCCCAGGGTGTATATGTTACACGTTACCCAAAGCACAGCAAATCTGGACTAATGAGCAGGCACATAATACTCTTATTGGTTGCTAAAAGCATTTTGAATTCGGCCACAGTGATGTGTAATATGCAACTTTACACGCAACATTAGGAAAGGTTGGGTGAGGTCTGCTAATTTGTTTGGAGTGACATTCACCGTTTTAAACAAAACCATCTCTTGTTCTATTTTTAAACAAAGTAGATATGGGATGTATTAGAGTTTAAATGTATTCATTAGCATATTAATTTGATCTACATGCAAATTAGGCAAAAGAAAGCTATTTATAATTAAGAACCAACTTTAGCAATACTACAACATGGGATTTTAAATTAATTAAATGAAAATAAACTGGTTGTTCAAGTGTCTAAATTTGCTCAGTCCAATTTTATTAACAAAGTATAAATTTTAATGATGATTATGAACTATTCAGGTGCTTGCAGAAGGCCCTCCTCCCAAATAAATACATACATACATACATACATAAAATGAAAAAAAATATTTTTATTATTATTTTCTGTGTGTCCAATTGCTTAATTGTGAATTATTTAGATGTGTGTGGATTGACTGCTTTGATCTGAACATGATAAGAGTTAAACTTTTTGGCCTTGTTGGGTCCCTGTGGCCCCTGTATGTTTTTTTCCAGAGAATCTTTTCACAGGTCTGAAAGTCTAAAAGGAAAAAAAAATATTTTGCTGGTTTGTGCCTGATATGCTGAAAAAACACAGCCCCCAGCAGGACAATAGCAGGAAATACTTTCGTGGTCGAGGGGCAGTATGTGGCAGGCAGAGCAAGGGAGATGTAGGAAGCCCGCCGTACATCAAACCCCCCTCACAACACCCCCCGCGCATCCCCCACCGAACATTTCAGCAACTGCTTCAGAAGTGCACACACTCGAGAACACTACAAACTCATCCCTAATCTAATCTGATTTAAAGACATCCGTTTCTGCCTCACAGCTTTTGGCTCTAAAGAACAAATGTTTGAAATGTCGTGGTTGGGTTGGCTTCAGTGTTTAGACATTTCTGTTTGAACATCCTCTTAGCAGTACTGCACGACCCGAGTTGAAAATGACACATTTATAGCAATCTGTCAGCAACAAAGGGCATAATTGAAATATGAAAATATATAATATGAGCAGAACAAACTAGTGTGTGAATTATACTTTAAACAAATCACTTCAATGGGCAATTACATATGTATTTACAAATGTATAAATATGTTCCTGTGTATATATGGCTGTTCAGAATTAAACACCAGCTTACTGAATAATATGCACTATAC
The DNA here is from genome assembly GCF_012432095.1 of Onychostoma macrolepis. Lineage (NCBI taxonomy): Eukaryota > Metazoa > Chordata > Actinopteri > Cypriniformes > Cyprinidae > Onychostoma > Onychostoma macrolepis. The sequence continues at coordinate 8,251,716 of NC_081177.1, forward strand.
ACTGCATACTAGTGTTTCTTAAACATAAAGCATCGACTAACATTTCAAACATTTATATGCTACATTAACGTCATGCAGGTGACCTTGCGGTTGGGTTTAATTCAGTGAGTGGCCTCCAGTTTTAATGAAACTCTTTTAAAATTGCTTTTGTAATCCATTTGTCTTAATTCTTGGCAGTCCAATCAAATAAGAGTACACACAAAAGTGGTAAAAATCATGGCTGATATTATGGTTCACTCATCATATTTGGAAATGGAAGGTTGGGGGCGAAACACATTGCATTATGGGATCCTCACGTGCTCTTTTGCAAATAAAACCTTTTGTCAAATGTAGTATGTCATCTTACTATGTGATGCCAGAAAGTGCCAAAAAACTATTCCAAAAAGCTGAAATCTGGTAAATAATCAGGATTTATCACAATAAATCAGAGACAACTATTTAAAATGGTTCCAAATGAGGCCTATTTTGTACTTTTCACTTTAAATGTATGAATATTGACCCTTAGTTTTCTTGGTATATTTAATTTAAGATTGGCTTTTGCTCTGGAAGATGCTAGCTTATTTAACCGAGTGTTAAAAGCGACCTTAACCCAGCACAGTATGAAAAGCCTTGAGGAGAATAACGTGACGCTCTGAACTCCATGTTCCAGCTACTCCTACAACCACAAGAATTCGTCAGCAGTTTGCTGGGCGATTAGCTTTTTTTCCCCTGCACGCTCCCCATTGTTAAGAGTACATCTTTTTGTCAGTGAAACAGGAAAGAGTTTGTCAGCAAAATCACAGCTCCTGGAAAGGACTAGGTGGATCCTGTCCTTGACCTCTCTTCATGTGTGGGTCCAGACCTCACGGAGGCCCCGGGTAAACTACAGCGACCTCAATTCTTTCAAAGTTTATCAGTTACAATAAAAATAGTAGCTTATCATGAGCTATATAAATAAATACTAATTCAATTTAAATGATTAACACATTTAAAAAAAAAGATATAATTTATATTTTTTTTATTATAAAAAATGCTATATTAAAAAATATTAATAACACAAAGCCATACAAAAATATTAATAATATAATTAATAGTAATAAATAATAAAATATTTTACAGTTTATAATGTACATAGTATATTAACAAAAAAACAAAAACAAAAGATTTACTTTTTGTGTGATTTTATAGTTTTTTATGACTATTATGCAGAAATGTGGACAAACAATATAAGTCCAAATGTTGTCTGAAACTGTATACAAACTTCATGTACATGTAAATGTTGACTCAATTTCTTTTTCACCCAAATTATAAGAAAAAATGTTTTTATTGTACTTAGGAATGCACATTATTGGTAATTACAGTCGTTACATGCATTATGTGAATACAATGTAACAACTTGTCTTAATGTAACATGTTAAGGTGTTAAAACAGCTCTAAAAATACCATTTAAAATACAACTATTATGGACATACTGGAATTGTGCCTACTGGAATTGTACAAAGCTAAAATGAATAAATAAGAGAAACCGTGTTTTTGGAAATCTCTGAAAAATATATTTGGTCCAAACACTGATTTGCAAAATAAATAAAATGCAACAATAAGGCATTTCATACTAAATCAGCTCAGTGTTGCTAAAGTATTTCAACTACAAACTACAAAAAGTCCTCTTTTCTGCATTAAGGCTAACTGCATAAAATAGCTCAAATAAGAGAAAAGAAGAGTGTGTGCTCCATCCATCCATCCATCCATCCATATAAACAGTCAGCATTCAATTCATAATATTACTTTAATCTAGACCCTTAACGTACACTTAAGGTCACCGGCTTGTCAGTTTGTGTGTTTTTATTTGTTTTTTTTATCTTATCCTCCTCACAACATTCTAGTGCTGCATATATCAAACGAAGCTAGCATGCACTTAAAGCATCGCACAACTTGAGTTTCTGCTATTCCTCCACAAGCGGTTAAGGCGACGGTTTTTCTCTCTGCCAAGCCAAAGTCCAAAGAACGAGAGAGAACACACCAAGAACAAGTTATGTCACTGCTACAGGTTTGGAGTTTTATCTCCTTAACAGATTAGGCGATGTTCCCATGTTTTGTAGGTTATGTCATAAAGCGATTCATGCGAATCTAGTGTTATTTATTTGTGAATACATCCTTAATGAACGTAGCTGTAGTGTGGATGAGACATATCGTGCTATGTTATGAAAATATGAAGCACAATGTGAAAAAATATGAAGAGACGCTAAAAAAAAACACAACGTATGTGATGGCGGCAGATAGAAACATGTTGAGTGAATCTGACAAAAAAATAAAAAATACAATTATATTTTGCTTTAAAAAAAAATTAAGCCTATTAAACACCATTAAGAATTTTTTTATTCGGACTTTATTTTTAGAATAAAACACATTTCCCCTCCAAATTCTCCTAATAATTCAAAACAAATTTATATACACATACAAAATATAAGAGTATATACATACACACACACACACATGGAATATAGAAAATTATTAATAAAAATCTAAAATAAGAAATACTTCCATTTGTTATATAAATAATATTAATAACCTAATAATTGAACCTAACCTAATAATAATTTTATTACGAATTACTGTATTGAGTACTATTGTTGTCTGTCTGTGTGTGTTTATGTAAATATATACCTAATATATGAAAGAGAGAGAAAAAAAAAAAAAAAAAATCGAAAATAAGAAATAATTTCATACTCAATAATACAGTTCTTTTTAAATACAATTATTATTAATACATTTATTTTCTGCATGTGTGCGCGTGTGCATAGACATGCGTTGAATTCAATTTAAAAAGTACTGTATTATTGCAATGACAATCACAAAAAAAAAAAAAAAAAAACATCTGGACATATTACAGTAATGAGGCAAATGTGTTTTATTGTCATAAAAATAGTGTCACAATGAAAAATAACTTAATAGTCCTAAAAAATAGACCTAATTTCTTTATGCAAAATATAATTTTGGGGGGTTTTGGGGTGAAGCGTGACCTTAAAGTGTTGCTAAAGATATCCAGAAGTGGTTACGCAAAAATGTTGGAGATGAATTCACGGAATCGTTTGGCATACTGCTCTGGATGAACCGTAGATATTTCAGCACCAGCCTGAAAGGAAGGAACAGGATGAGTCATGTTTTTATAACCTCCTAGAACTCAGAATTAAGCAAATTATACTGGACGAGTGCGCATTAAAACTGTTTTTCCACTCACGCCATGTTTAACGGTCTTCGCAGCGTGGGCAGCTTTCTTCTTCGTGTCGTACTGCGTCAACACATCAATGAGGCCCATGAAATACACCTCCCTCTGCGGCGCTCCTGGAATCCAACACAAACACACATCACCTCCTTTCCCGCTTCCCTCTTCCATACATGCTAGCCGCATGTGGTTTCCCCTCCATATCCTCAACTTCCTCTCCGGTTTACCAGCCGCAACTTACCTGGGGCACTTTTGACAGCGTATACATCAACGTAAGGGTCAAATTCTCCAGGTCCCAGGGGTTTGAAGGAGTTCATGTAACCGGCGATGCCCTCCGGCGACGTGCCGTACGAGCCCACCTGCGCGGCCGGAGCAAGGCCGTTCTCGGGATCAGTGTCATCTTCACAGCTGGGCTCCTCGGCCTCCTCTTCCTCCCGCTCGCCACGTGCCACATCATGGATGCCTAGCAACAGGCTGTAGTCCATTATCTTCAGCTTCACCAGGAACTACAAATCACAGGAGCATGAAGAGCAGGGATTTTACAACCTTTTAAACGTCACCGTGACATTTTTAAAAAGTACTACAAGTTTTCACCTCTACATCTCGGTTTAGCTTCTCCATAATCTTCTCTTTCTGCTCTTCTGTCACGTACACCTTCTGCATGTTATTTCTGAAATCCATGTCTTTAAAAGTCGGCAGCTCTTTCACCTGCATTAGAAGAAGCAGGAATGTCTGAATTGTGTCTTATGTTGCATTAGGTAACTTTGAAAAATGATCTGGATTGGCGTCCTACCTTCTCTTTGTCACTAGCCTCACGATCTACCAGGGAACCCTGAATAAAACACAATGCGTGAGTGTATTTTTCATTAAATGTATCAGCATCAGATGCTCGAACATGATTTGTTGTATCAGTCTGTGTTGTACATCAGTGCGATCACACCCTCTTGTGGCACAGAATCAAAATAGCAACAAACAAGACCGTTAAGGCCTATTTATACCAAAAGCAAAACTAAAGAAACCCTGGCCATTCACATAATTACTAATAGATATAATTATAATACCATAAACATTATGATGATTATTTTATTATGATATACACTGCAGTTGTCGGAAAGGTTTTGTTTTTAGATTTTAAAGATGCATTTAATATTTATATTTATGCTCACTAACTTCACATTCAAAGAATCCTGAAAAAATATATCATGATTTCTACAAATATATTAAACAGCACTACTGTTTTCAACATTGATAATAATAATTCTTTCAAATCTGCATATTAGGATCATTAAGATTATAATTTCTGAGTAATAGCTGATGAAAATTACAAATATATATATAGGAATAAATTACAAATATATATATATATATATATATATATAATAACACGTAAAGCAGTTTTTTTTTTATTATATTTCACAATAATACTGTTTTACTGTATTTGCCATCAAATAAGTGCAGTCTTTGTGAGCAGAAAATATATATATTTTTTTTTAAATGGCATAAATATAAAGCAATATAATATAAAGTAAATATACAATACTTAATAATAATAATAATATTATATAATATAGCATTAGTGATTAATTTTAAACAAACAGCCATTGTTTCCATGTTGTTCGAAAATGTTAAATGTGGAAAAAAAAAAACCATTTTGATACAAAGTTGGATCAACTCCCTGAAAAAGACAACAAAGTGAATCATAGAAATTAATCAAACTTCAATAAAAACAAATTTAAACTAATACAGCAACAAAAAAAAAATTACTGAAATATCAATAATTTTATTGAAATGATTTACTGACAGTTTGAATTGATTCATGTAAATTAATCAGTCATTAACTATCCCAACATGCCTTTAAAGTGTAAATGAAAAAAGATGCTACTAGTGTAGTCTTATACATACACACTACTAATAATAATCACTTTTAAATTATTTTAATTATTATCATTCTTAAATTTTATACTGTCATAAATATACGATATTGCCTATTCTACAAGATGGAAAAAACCCTTGTCCTCACTGAATTTCATCCATAAAGCACCGTTTCCATTTCCAGCTCTGAAAGTGCAGCCCAGCACTCAGATCCTCAAATAACTGGCACATCTGAGATACTATTCATGAACTACTCATCAATCATGTCCACCTAAATCTCTTAAACCAGGTCTAAGGGGATGTGCCACATGATTTAGGTGCTGTTTGCTTATTGCTCGACAAGTTAATGAGGTGTGCAAAGACTAATATCAGCCATGCTATGAAAAGATCAGCATCACAGTCAAAACAATCCTGAAGAAACAGCATCTCATCTCAGCGGCGAGGAACGCTTCCTACCTTCAGGTCGTATTTCCTGTGGACAACGAGTCTGTGGCTGAACATGTTCCTCATGACGATCAGGTACGTGTCCTCGCTCTCCACCGTAACCCGGTACATGCCCAAAAACTGAGGGAGGAGTGTACTGCCATGACACTTCACTATATGCTGCGAGGCACAAAACAAAAGCAATCATATTGTGGGAGCTTCAACCATAAAGTTTAATGTTTAATTCAATGGCACATAGTTTATAACCAATGAACCAACTTTGAGTAGCATATGGTATCCAATACCAAACAAGCCCACGGGTTTAATAAATTACAGTTTTTTTTCCCCCGTCTGCATCACTGCACATCTAGACTAACTTAAAATCAGCAGTGCTGAACTAAAACTGCATGGAATATGAAAGAAAATGCATGTTAATAGTACTTTAAAAACAAATATTAGCTTATAATTTAACATTTAGTAAGAAATGTATCATTATAGACTCCTGGATATGTGTTAGTGCACCCTCAGGACATGTTGTGAATATAAAGGAAATGCAAATGCAGAAACACAATCTTGATTAAGATCTGCTCATTCAGCTACAATGGAAACTGAGAAACACACTCACACATACTTATCTCATGGCTGTCACGGCACTGTAAACAAGACTCAGGCACTCAAACACTAGGCTAACCCAATTCTTACAAGAGCGCAAACAGCATACATCTAAAAAAAAATTTATAATAATAATACGTTAACAAATACATGCTCAAAAGTATGGGGTCAGTAAGATTTTTTCATGTTTTTAAAATAAGTCTCTTATGCGCACCAAGACTGTGTTAAATACAGTAAAAATAGTAATATTATTACAATTTAAATAACTATTTTCTATTATAATATGTTTGAGAATGATATTTATTTCTGTGATGCTAAGCTGAATTTTTTTTAGCATCATTACTTCAGTCTTCAGTGTCACATGATCCTTCAGAAATCATTGTAATATGCCGATTTGCTACTCAAGAAATATTTCTTATTATCAAATGTTGCAAACTTTTTTTTTTTTCACAATTCAAGCTCAAAAAAGCATTTATTTGAAATAGAAACCTTTTGTAACATTATGAAAGGCTTTACTGTCACTTTTAATCAATATATTGCCTCCTTACTATATAAAAGCTTTTTTTTCCCCAAAACAAAAAAAATAAAAAAAATAAATCCACCTGACCCCAATCTTTTGAACTGTAGGTGTAGCCATTATTCGACACATAAGAAAGATCATCATTCATGGAGGCCGCCATGTTGAAATCCCATGACCTAATATTTCTCTCACTCATGCCTTATTTTCAGACAATTTTAGCTGTGGCCTAAATGAGCTATTCATGACAAAAACACCTTTGAATATAATAACACCTATAATAACAACTTTATCATGATGCTGTATGCATGCCAATAGGTGTATAAAATCTAAGACTACCACTGTATCGGCCATAAACAACTTACTATACCTTTAAATAACCACACAAAACAACAAAAGCTCATTGTCAATCATAAAAAGAGAAATTTACCTATTTTAAGGAAGTGTGCATGTAACATGAAAATGACTTCAGTGACTGAACAAGTTTGTATAACATTGTAAAGAGGAAATGACCAACCCCAACTGGGCAATCAAACAAAAATAGCTAGAGTCTGAATTCTTTTGTCTGATCACTTCCCCAACACAAGCAACCTTGTGTAATATGTAAGCTAAAGTCATATACAATTCAAATTAAAATACGAATGCCTGTCATACGATGTGTCTGTATTGTTTGCAACCTTTTGAAGCTAAAGTTTAATTAATAAGACAGTGCCTCCAAACAATGTGGTTGGCATTCTAGTTTATGGTGGAAAAGTTATGAATTTCATTGAACAGATCACAACTTCTAGAATCATATTTGTATGTAAATACCAATGTGCATAAGAGACTCTTTCATGAAGGATACAGCAGTTGAACAGATATTAACTATCTCATTTGATATGGTTTGAATTAACCGTGAATGTGTTGTGAGATACCTGGTGATACTCGGACAGAATGTTATGCATATCAGCTACTTCTTCACTGGAGATCTGCTTTACTATCAGCGTACGGTCATAGGACGTGAAGAGAAGACCTTCTCCCTGTCCATCGCCTCTCATGGGAGCACTGCGAGCCAGGGACACCTGATGGAAAACATCCATGCATGCAAGCACAAAAATTCAGATCACATTTTGCAGTAATATTATATTACATCCAATAAGAAAAGAAATAAAACACTTTCAATCAACGGATGCAATGCACAAAATGTTTGTCACCTGATAGTCAAGATCTTCAATTCCAAATCGCTCCCTGAGGTTCCTGAAGACTTGCGGACAGTACTCCTTAAATTTAAAATGGCCTGGAAGATTCTCTCTGTGAGGTACAGAAGGATCATATTAAAACTCTTTGATGTGGCTGTTCTGCAGAAAAAGCTGCCAATTACACTCTTTCACCGTCAGTACAAGAATTCATCAAGCATGTCCCTGCTTATAAGATCAATAAGCACAGTACAATGAAAATCTGTGTAAAATAATGATGTGCTTTTGATAAATACTTGTTGAAGAGATGATTGTTCACTTTAATTTTGGTGTTGGCTTTGAAGTCGTCCGGGAGCAGCATGACGGGCACTGGAACTTGATTCAAATCATTTATCTGGAAAAACAGAGTGGGAAAAACTACTTTTTTGCATCTGAAATGAACTTTGCACTTGCAGATTTTCCATATCCTAACGGCGAATGACTCGACGCTTGTATATACACCCTCTTCTAACACATACCATTGCATGAAGACTTCCCAGTCTCCCAATTATGCAACATCTAAATGATTCATAGCACATAAACTCTCCCTAAAAGCAATTATTCTTAAAGGAATGTTTGCATGATTCCTATTGGAATTTCAGTCATAATTTTTAAACACTATAATCTGCATAATTAGTCGTGGATTTTGTCTAAATAGTTTTGCAAGCAACATATAAATGGAAAAGACAAATTTAAGATACTAAAAGCATACATCTCCAAAAATGATTTTCTCTACAACAGTTACTCACATGAACTCTGACTCATTTGCCAAACGGCTCTTTCGAACAGTCTCAAAGAACCGTTTAAAGCAATAATTCACTGATTCGTTTACCTCGTGACGTTACATCATCATACGGTGAATTTAATATCATCTAAAACGTTCAATCAAGGTAATACATAGGCTACTTACATTATGTTCAAACCGTTTTATTTTCGTATGTATAATATGGGTGATTATATTTAAGCAATTTATTGCATATGCGATTCAAATCACTAAAACAAAGTCGTAGAACCTAAATATGATTTGCATTTCAATTAAACAAAACAAAATAATGGCTAGAATCGGTTGAACTGATTTAGACCGATTCAGTCCGATTCGCCACAAATCGTGTTGTGAACCATTTCAAAGATTCGACTCAAAAGAACGATTCGTTCGCAAATCGGTAGCAACAGTTGTAAATCCGCCGCGTGCAATCAAACGAATGTACCCGGTTTGCGTGTGACCTCGTGCCAAAACCTATATCAACAACAGTACACGCTAATTTTATTAACATTACCATGCATAATGCATTTAAAGGCCTCAAATCCCCAATATGCGTGCTTGCAGCTAACTGTTAGCTTATAAAATGGCAGTTGTGATGTAGGAAGTTAAGTGAATCATATACCGCCTTACCGAATGATTAACGCCCCACATGAACACGCTGAGCATCGGGTCGCTCGCCCGGAACACTTTCACCTTCTGCTGCACGAAATGTTTCTTTTTGGTCTTGGTTTTGGGGGCGAGCATGACCATCGGGCTGGAGGCGCTGCCGGTGTTACCGAGGGACGCCATCATCACGGTCACTCCCCTGTAACACAGCGGTCTATTTTCCTCTCGGATCCGCCTCCCTCTGTTCCTGCTCCGGTTCCTCTAGCTGACAATCAAAGTCGATAACAACACAAGCGCTACGCCGAGGAGGCCGGTTTTCCGCCGTGTTTGCAGGCCCAGATGGACCGATTCTTCGTGGAAGTGAACAACACTAGGTTGCTGAAGTGTGGCAGTGATCCAGATGCTCCTCCCACAAGTTCAGAGGAGCAGCTCTTGATATATTGTGACAGCAAGAATGTGTGTCAGACTCTCACCTGAGTGTAGCCTACCTACGTCACGTGGTTTGTGACCGTACAGGTGAGATGAGACCGTGAAAACATCAATACTAACCTGACCATAACTATAATATTTCGTCTGACAAGTTCCTGCGGTTGACATAACTGACATGTCCGAACGAACCGTTGTTTTGAGGTGGATCTTTTCAGTGATTCGTTTGAACCGGTTCAAAAATACGGTTCGTTCACGAATCGGTCCTAGCGCGAGCATGAACCGAACTTACGATGGGGCGAAAAGAATATAGTTTTATCTACATTAATAGGCTACGTTGTATTTAGCCTAATTAAAATATGCGAAAAATGTTCAGCCAGAAGATAACTAGTTAATTAAGATAATCAGAAGGTTCTATAAAAAGAATTGTTCGAAAGAACCGATTCGCGGAATTGAGTCGGTCCGTTCCCTTAAATTGTGGGGCAAATTTACCTTAACTAAAGAAAGACCTCGAGCCGTAATTAGCAGGGGTGCTTTTCCCAAAAGCATCCTTAGCTATCTATAGTGGTAAGTTCCATTGAACTCTAAAGACGGAACTTTTTGGGAAACGCACCCCAGAATGTCAGTACAGACTTGGGAGTGGACTTTTGACTTTTGGGCCTGTAAAAATTAATGCGTGAAATTAGAGGAATCACGCAGCAACACCCTGGCAACCACCCATGCCATCCTAGCGTTGTCAGTGTTTACACAGGCAAGCCCAACTCACATTTTCCTCAAATCTGTCTAAATTAGTCTATTTGCCATTGTCCTAGCAATAGCAGTGGCGTCTGGGAAGCCGGTTTGAAAATTAATTATTTACAGTTTAAAAATTCATATCACATGCAGTTTTGAGAAGTAACTAGTTACATGTAACTAAATTATGTAATTTAATTACAAAATAAATGTAATAATAATGTAATCAAATGAAAATAAGTAATAAAATGTAATAAACTGTAATCAGTTACATTTAGTCAGTTACAGTAAATTACAGTTACTGAGAAAAAATGTGTAATTAAATTACAGTTACTTATGAAAATGTTAACAATTACAAAGGGGGTTTCATCTGATTTTTTTCCCCCCTCACACACCCACAAACAGATTTAACTGATTTCTTTCATAAATTGCAGTGACTGCTCTAAAATGTGAGACACCAATGTTTCAGGAGTTTAGGACACAGAAAAGGACACATGCTTATTCTATAACTGTTTGCTATTTGGATTTATGCATATGCTTTATTTTTAAAATTAATTGTTTTGTTTTTTCAAGCCATTGTTAGATGCCAGTGTTTCCTGTCATAGCTATGCAAGTATTTGATTTCAAAAACAGTATCATAGCTACTAAACTTTTTCTTGTTATGGTTTTAAATATTTAACCTAAGAATTATCTCAAATTAATTCTGATTTTGTGGTGGCTGTGCTTTAAAATTAAATGAATATAATCTTAATGAAAGTGATGAAGGATTTCGAAAGTGACAGTAATCAGTGTTGAACTACTGTAAGGTTAACCCTGCCTCTTTTGCATGTTTGTAAATGATTAACAGTTGAAAACATTACAAATTTAGAAAAGTAGTCAAAAAGTAATCAAATGTAATAGTTACACTACTTATTACATTTTAGATACAGTAAATTGTAATCTGTAACCTATTACATTTTCAAAGTAACCTTCCAAACACTGATCAAATATATCAAATGTGGGTAAAAATACTGTTTATATATGTGGTTATTTCTTCCTCTGTAGATTGTATATTTTGGCTCTCTTGATTTGACACAGCGAATAATATATGCATACAAAAATGTAGCTTACGTTACTGAGCGAATAAATTCTCCAAGTCACAGTGATTCAAAGTAGGGCATGATGAAAGCACAGACATATGCTATATTCTGCTATATGTTGTTACCTTGGAAACAAGCATATGGATTGTTGTGTGAGTATACATGTGCATGAATCTGTATTGGCACAAAAGCTCCAGCACAAATATTTAATCTTTGCCTTATATTCATGAGAATTAGATGTACAAATAGCATTATATGTAACCACTTGGCTGATATAACAAGATGTTATACCCCGATAAAGCATAAAGTTATTCTTAGTAAACAAAATCTGCTCTGGGCTTGCAAAAATGCACAGTCACCATAGCTCAGTACGCACAAGGCAATATTTGTATGTGACATTTGTATGAGCATATGGCTGTATTTTTGCAGCCAACAGCAGCATCTGCTCTTTCTTGTTGCCTTTTGCTAATTCATCGCTTCGTTTTTTTTTTTTTTCAGTTGTGCATGGTTTGATAGTATTCATAATTGATCATATTCAATTTCATGCATGTGGGTTTCCAAATGAGATCCTGCAAAAAGTCAGTCTTTATATTAACATATGCATTTATTTTTCTCTGTATCCGTTTATTTTTTTATTTTTTATATAACTTGCACACGTTATATATATATATTTTTTTCCAATGGGCTCCTTTTCAAGGGCCCACAACTACTGGCACATATATTGATACAACAAAATCAGTGTGAGGTACATTGATCAGACATTATTTTGTGCACTTTTTCTCAATGCATTTTGGGAATGAGAAAACACAGAGTTCTGAACAAAATACCCAATATTGAAATATTGAAAATTAAGCGATATAGTAACACTTTCCAATACTGAAGGATCAACATAAATAATGACATAAAATAATACAAATTATATAAAAAAAACACATGTACAGCAGTAAATGCTCTTAAGGGTGTGTTCAAATTGTATTTTTGTTTTTAATCCCTCTTTATGGTGACACCAACGCATGGCGCTCACTCTCTTAGCAAATAAAATAAGCTCTGTTTTGACAATGAAAAAACTGCTGACAATATAAAAATACATGGCATTGTAGTTCATTAAATAAATCAACAATTTATATATATTTTATATATATATATATATAAAATAGCATATTGAAATATATAAAAATATGCCTAACAACTTCTCGAAAAAGGTAACAGCCATCAGCATTCAAGAATATTCCACCTCATGACACAACCAACCACGATAACCTCACTTATGTACAAATAATCCACGACGTGTGTTTGCGGTCAGTGTCGTATGAACGAAAAAGGAGTACTTCCCAAATGTGCACATTATGATAGCGTTTAGATGTCGATTACATGACAATGTGTACGATTCAAAAGTATGCAAGTCTTTGAGGAAAAGATTCAAGGAAATTTAGCAATACTCCAGAATAAATTAGACGCGAAGGTATATTCCGTTTTCATTAGTATAGTTTAGTCAGTGTATCATTGGAGAAGGGGAGAGGGGACGTCACCCCATCTTCTTAATAGTTAAACAGCCCATTGAGAAACAAACATACGTAGGAGTTGTGGCCAGGAATTAAATACCTCTCTGTAACAGCTGACCTATCCCAACTTAAGCTCATGTGGTGTAGTGGTCATTTTTTCTGTGTTCTGATGCTGTTTATTCGAGTTTATGGCAGTGAACGTGGTCTGGACGTTCTGAGTGAGGGCCCGTTCCCATGTGAAGTGGTTTATCCCTGGTGTGTCCTGGTCAGGCAGTGTCTTGCACCAAGCTGAAGTCATCCCCTCTCCCTGTACCCCTCCTCTTCCTCCAGGCTCAGAGCTGTGGGGCCGTCGCTCCCCTCACTCTCCATCACATGGTAAAATGCCATCCTCCCCGGCACGTGATGGCACGGTGTTGCCCATCTCGTCGACGCACCAGCAGTGGCCACGCTGCATGCCCTTAGAAGACCGACACTACAAGACAACAAGAGATTGTTCTGGCTTTGGTACGTCGAAGGTTGTCATTCGCAAAGTAAAATTGCTCATAATGGTGACCTTCGGATATCCAAACTTCCTCCCTTAGTTCATTTATTAAAGCGAACTTCCACAAGGAAGTATTACTATTACAAACCCAGAAGAACTAACAATAAGAGTAAACAGTGATAAAATAATCCTTCTCGTTCATTATTATTATTAAATGTTAATGTTACCAAGCCTTTTTTCCTTATCAATAAAGCCACTACATTTCCATTTGATATTGATTTAGTTAACAAGTACCTGCTTTTTCCTGTAGAACCCACGAGTGTCACAGTTTGGGATGTAGATGTCACGATCGGACTGGAAAATGGTGAGTTCGAGACCTCGCAAGACAGTGTTGAGCAGCTTACGACATGGAGCCTGGTGAGGAAATGTTGAGAACAAAATGTTGAAATGCCACACGTCATATATTTGCTTAAGAGGCATTTTGATCATTCCATTCCATTCTCTTCTGGCACCGATTGTTTTGTATATAGCGCAAGCTAGAGATACACAAATGAGTTTGGTGTAACAATATAAAATAATAAGTATATTTAATTATATAATTATTATAAAATCGTAAGGTTTTCAGGATCTTAAAACTAGAGTTCCACTTTAATTATTCAGCCACAATCTGACCTGTCTTTAACATTTAATATTAAATTATATAAAACAATTAATAATGAAGCATAATGAACCCCTTTTTTTTTACCTTGGTCTAATGCTTAGATTGCAAGCATTAATTGTAGAAGCCATGAACCAAAAGATAGACTCACCTTGTCTATTTCACCACTATTCGAAGGATGTGACCCTGTGAGAAAAAAGGGACATTAATACTGAATTATGACTCTGCATTTTTGAGAAAAAGACATTGAAACCTATGATTCGACTAAATTAACATGTTTGGCTGTGATTTAAGAGTATATGTTGCTTGATTTGGGTTATTTGTTCTGGACAAAACCCACATTTTTAGAGAATAGTTCCTCAAATCATTCTTATAAATTGACAATATAGGCTCTCTTAAGTTGCAATGACTGAAAGTAAACAGTAGATGGAGACTGCATGACTACATTTCACCTGCTACACGAAATGACACTGTAGGAATGTGGGTGACACTGATATACACTCAAGAACACACACACATACACTACTCTTGCTCTTTATCCCCACTGTTTTTCCTCTTTATTCTGCTTTGAATAGTACTGATGTCCATATGCATGGCACAGTTGCATAGACTGTCACATAACTACACACACACACACACACACACACACACACACACATCTATACTCATATACAACCCTTGCACATTCATCCAAATGGCCATTATTACAAGTGATCTTCATCATGCGTATTTACGATGTGCGAAAGCCTCAAATCACAGAAATGCCTTTACACCCTGCAGGAATTTACAGCCATCACATGCAAACCAGCAGCTATTCCCGGCACTTTATGCACATGTCCTTGGTTCAGTTACAGTTTTGTCATCCTACCAAGCCTCTGATATGGACACTGCAGCACAGCGGCTTGCCAGCACATCCGTGGAACCTGAAATGCATCCTCGAGCTATTTCGGCGTGGTACTTAAAGCAGATTAGCCATCGCATTTTCTCACCGCATGCGGCACGGCGAGATGCCGGCGAAGCTACGGCACGGAGGAAGGGACCGCAAAGGCATCCGCTGGCTGAAACTCTTACCTGTGGGGCGGGGCCTCTCGGTGGGACTGGTTCTGCTCTGTTTGGCGCAGAAGCCTCTGCCCTGCAGCAGAGCCTGAAGGGGGCTGTGTTCACGTGGAGGGGGCACGCATCGAAGCCCCTTGGCGCAGCTCAGGGTGTAAACCCCGCAGGGCTCCCCTGACGCCAACACGGTGGTGCTGGGCGCCCCGGCCGGGTCCCTGGAGGCCCGGCCCGCGCCCGAGGGGTTCCCGTCTTTGCAGGTCAGGCAGTTTTTGTGGGGGCCCAAGCGACCCGCCAAAGACCAGGATCCACTGTAGATGATCAGCAACAGGACAACGGGCGTCAAGTTGGAAAGAAAAGACATCTTGCGTCCAGGTCTCAGGTTCTCCATGCTCGGTTGTGTCGTACGTGGCTGATGCTATTTCTGGAAGTCTGTTTCTCTTTCCCCTCTCTGTTTCTTTGCTCGCTTTTCAGCTTGGTGAGGCTGCGAGCCGGGAGTCCCCTGCAGTGCCAGAGGATACAAACCGAGAACGAGTGAGAAATGGCAAGCAGCGGCTTTTAAAGATCTGAAAGGCGGTGATAGAGAGCGAGAGGGAGAGAGCACAGTTATGACACCTTCAGGGGCTGGGACTGAGAGACAGAGAGAGAGGGAGAGAGAGAGAGGGAGAGAGAGAGAGAGGGAGAGAGAATGTGTAAGGGGGGGTGGAAAGAAAGAGAGAGAGAGATTATTTTTCCTTTTAGAAATCATCAAGCACTGCTCCAGCTTTCCCTCACCCATTATTGTATCTGGAAACATTCCTTTGCCCAGGATACTTACTCTGGCTATGATGGTTACTTTTTCTGCATCATCTGTGAAAATGTTAGAGCATTCTAGTAATCTTTGCCATGGTAACAATGAAGGCGAGGGATTCCATTTCTCTGCCGACTACGGTAATTTGCTTGTGGGAGAGTCGCACCATTAACCCTGTTGCTTCTAAGAATGCTAAAAAGATCAGCCACTTCATAGAAGTCAAGCTTTTTCATGTAGCATTGTAGTATTAGTTACTTTTTGAACCTTTTCATGATCTTTCAGTTGCAGAAAAACTACTTATTAAAGTTGCGATGAAACTGAAGTGGTGACGGATCTTTTCTTCTGTATTGTGACATTCTTCCGATCATCAAAAAAGACAAAATGTGGAGCAGGGATTTGGTTTGAGGTTCAGTTGATTGGATGTTGAGATGGGCTTGGGGTTGGCATTCGTCACGAAAGCTACGAATTACCAAGCCAAAAAGTTTTTAAAAAATGACACTTTTATGGACCAAGCATTCACAATAATATCAACAACATGTTAAGTTGTGACGCAAGAAATTTCTTAATCCAAGCCTCTACTTGTTTCAGTTGAGAACACTCAATCTCAGCACTATTCATATATTTAAACAAAGCTTTTTAAAAACTAAAGGTATAAATTACAGTCTCCGGGCTCACAGTGTCCTGGACACCAATATTTCAACGATTCATAAAAGATTAGTCGCTGTTTGATCAGCTGACACTTCTTTTTTATATATATATATATTGGGTGGAAAGAGGGGGGCGGGATTGGCAAAGGACCTAGAAACGGGAATCGAACTCGGGTCGCCGTGAGCACAGTTGTGCTATATATCGGCATGCTAACCACTAGGCTATCGGTGCCAACCATCTGACATTATTGTATGGAGATGAAGCTTAGGATCATGATTTTTCAGTGGTATGTTGCTTGCTTTTGGGATCTGATAGAATGTTAGGACCCGTTGATACGTGACTTCAGACTTAACAACACTCTTAAAAATAAAGGTGTTTCACGATGCCAAAGAAAAACCTTTTTTGTCTAAATGGTTCCATAAAGAACCTTTAATATCTGAAGAACCTTTCTGTTTCACAAAAGGTTCTTTGTGGCGAAAGAAGGTTCTTGAGATTATAAAAAGGTAAGGAAGAGATGGTTCTTTAAAGAACCTTTGACTGAATGTTCCTTTGTGGAACCAAAAATTCTTCTATGGCATCGCTGTGAAGACCTTTTAAGCCCCTTTATTTTTAAGAGTGAAGCGGATTGAACAAGCACCTGAATTGAGAACGTTGCTTTATTATGGAGTGATTCAACCAACGATGATTCTGCCCCTTAATAGTTTATTTTGGAGAAGGGAGTGTGTGGAAAATTGGGGCAATGTTTTCGCTGGAATGTACACAAGACGATATATGCCAGCAGCTAATAATGCAATCCATCAGCCTCGTCAACCAGATAAATCTGATCTCTTTGGAGGACTTCATAAAGTTCAGAGTTGTGCTTTGGCCCAGATACCATTAATCGAAAGTTTATGAGTTGTCTTTTCGTGCCGAGAAGTCTCGGAGTGCTTTTGTTGAAGACGATGAAAATTCCATACAGTGGCCAAGGGGTTTATACCAACTATATTTACCATCAGGATGCACCAAGCAGATGTGTCTGATGGGGTCTCTTACATGCAAAAGCCTGCTTTCAGGTCACACCCAGCTGAAGGGGTCCCATAAGGACAGAGTGGTGTTTATTTGTTGTTGTCGTGAAGCGGGATGAAAGTTAAGATGTCAAAGATGGGCTGGTATTAGTACAGAAGGCAAACAGGATTTAGATGTTTATCTTACGATATTGACATGTGTGGTCATAGTTCTCTTTAACACAAACACGTTTGCCTTCCGAGTCTCGGTTTGTGCCGCAGAATAGATCTGTTTATCGGTTATGAACACCATTGAACAATCCCGATTTGATAGGCCAGGCATACTATAGCTATTTACCACCACAGAAACCACAAAATGTTGGAGTGTTCCTTGTTTGGGGAGAAGTCGGCTGGCTGATGTTCTCTTATTAGAGTTGATTAGTCTTGGCAAAGACCGCAAAAATCACCTGCCGTTTGACATTCCCATCCGTGCCACAGCACGACCCCGTTCTCTGTTTCCACATGTTCTGGCTGGAGAATGTTCCAAGAAGCATGCCAAACCGATGGGGTCTCTCTGTTTCCAGATTCACCAGATTACACGGTTTTCCTCCTCATCTATGTCTGCAAGTCAGAGTTCGATGGTTCCGGCTCTTATGTTTCTTTTTAAACTTTTCTGCTTCCATTTGTCAGCAGTTTCTCAGTGTAACTTACACCAAAATTAAGATGCATGCATCATCCTGTCTTTCAGATGTTATGGCCCATTCGCTTACAGTACATTTAACTCCTGCAGTCATTATGAATCACCGTTATAAGGGGCCTTTAGATTGTGACAAATGTTCTGTAACCCACTTTTCAGCTGTGTGAGGTAATAGAGTGCCAGACCGTTTTAATAGACTGAAAATATGTCCTCCGAGTGAATGAAAAATGGAAATAGTTAACATGTGTTAATAATGTAAGTATTTGTGTCACTTCATTAAATGACTTCATTAAATGGAATACTTGATTCTGATTGAAATGATGTATAACTGACCACTCATACAGGATGGATGTCTTTCTTTAATATTGACAAGTAATTCAAATCAATATTTTATATAATTTTTAAATGTAGCCTGACTGTATGTAGTCACCTAAATATAGCCATAACTGTATTTTAAATAAAAAAACGCACGATTCTAGGACGATAACTTATTATATATTTTATCTATAAAATAGGACCCAACTGTCTGTGTGTGTGTGTGTGTGTGTGTGTGAAGATAACGTCTTGAAAAAGAAAAAAATATATATACTTTGTTTTATTCATGCTATGTAAAACTAGTCAAAAGCCGAACTTAAAAAACCCTGGGACTCGCTGCTAAGTTTCTCATTGGTCAAACGCCTGTCAATCAACTCTGTGACGCCTTTCATTGGTGCGCTGCGTTCATTCCTCGACTGACGCCATTCAGGAAGAGCCGCTCTCACTTCTGCGAAGTTTGTCAGGTAGCTTAGCTAATGGAGTCGATAGCTAGAAGTAAACATAAGTGGCCTTAGAATGTTATAACCTCTTACCCACTGATGTACATAAGGTACGTACACAACGACATAATATTTAGATACGTTACACTGTAATGACTGTAGATATTTTAGCAGTTCTGTAATTTTTGTGTTTTATTTCGAATAACGTAAGGCCTCAAAGCTAATAATTTGTTAGCTATGGAAGGTGATTAGCAGTGACTGAAACTAACCTGCTAGTACGAGCTATTGCATCTGTTACTTAATAATTTTTTCCTCTTCTGTGTCAAATGTGATACAAACTTTCCTTTAAACATACAAATATTATTTAAATTGTACGCTGTTATAACAGAAGTTAGATAATAGTTTATTGTTGACACTATATGTAGCATTGATGTTTCTTAGTCAGTATTTACATAGCCAGGTGCTTTTGTCTGGACTTCTGTCTGTCCAACTTTTTATGAGAAACAAATAACATCTGTATCTGTTGCTAAGTGCTGTAGTAGGTGCCACCATGTGATTGACATGATAATTATGACAATCTAGAATTATCTTGTCATATCCTGGGTGTATGAATGACAGCTGAGACGTAACATCTATTAAGGCCTTTTAGACTCTTGGATGACTCCTTATAGTAGTCATTTATTGCATGTGTGTGTGTATAGCCCAAATATGACAATAAGGCCCTGTGATAATGAAAAATGTTTTGTAGATGATTGATACTGGCGAACTTTATACATTTGATTCAAGATAATGAAGTATTTAGTGCTGAGTGATGTTCATCTTATAGGAGGGGAGATAAATATGCATCCCATTTCTGAACCATTGCACACTTCAGAGCAGGGGATCTCAAACTTTTTTTTAATGTCAGCTGAGAACCCAATATGTTAAATATTTGCTTAGCATCCACTGAGATTTTAATCAATATTTCAATAATTTAATGACACATTCACATGTACATGGTTTCTTTTATGACAGTTAGTGGTCACATGACTTGCAAGTAAACTTAATCTTTGTGTTTTATTTTTTTATAATGTATATATTTTAATTTTTTAAATACCTTATGTATGGGGCTGCACGACTTGGACAGAAATTATATTTTGTCATATATTGTGATGATTTCAGTGATACAGTTTAGTAAGAGTAAACGGTAAGCTGGACTTGAAATAAACTCAAACCTCTTTTTAGTTCTCATTCACACTGGTGTTTTAGGAACCCAACCAAATAGAATATAATAATGTTAAGCTTGATAATAATTTAATAAGTACTATTATTAGTTTTAACTGTAGTTATAACAAGAAAAGATTGAAATATATTACAATTATTCTGTAAAATAAAACTTTAATTTACAGGTACATTAGTAATTATAATGTTATCTTATTTTACACTAAAAGTTAAAATACTAATAATTATTAGGCTTTACTTTTCAAACATTCAAAACTTTAAGCTTGCCTTGTAACATTTCAAACCCTCAAGATTTTATTTTGGAAAAATACTGGTGAACGGTTTTAAACTTTTATCCACAAAAATGCTGCGAATATGTGAATAAATTGAATCTAGCACACTTTGTGTTACAAAATGCATGTTAAGCTCACAGCATATACATATGGAGTTTGTGAGAATCAGAATTGAATTTGAACCGATTTGATAACGCAAATTTCCAAGATATGCAAGTTGCAATTTCAGTTTTATTACAATTAATTGTGCAGCTCCATTTGTTCATTTTAATTTTACATTCAGTATAATAGCTAATTTTCATCTTCTCATGAACTCCTCTTTGGGAAACTCTGCACTGGTAGTTAAAAAACTAAATCATGATTTAAAACATGACTAAAAGTTGTTATGATCCACAGTTGATCCACAGTTGTTATGCCAGTTTGTGAACAGCAGGTCTATCATTGCTTCTACTTCTTGTGTCTTGAATGAGTTGCAAATCTCAGATGCTCAGTCCAAAACCTTTGAACCTTACGGCATCTGTTTTCCACTCCACAGACCTATGAGATGGATGATATCAATTTACACTACAGATTCCTGAACTGGCGGCGCAGGATCAGAGAAATCAGGGAAGTCCGTGCTGTTCGTTATCAAGAGCGATACAAACGAATGTTGAAGAATGGAGACACGCTAAGGTAGGCTTGCCCAGCGAGTGACCTTCGCTCTGTTCTTTTTCCAATGTGTTCGGAAATCGGCTCCTGGCCTGTGTTGACCCCCCTAGTTTGTATGGAAAATTTCTCCACTGCTTTTCATTTATCCTTATTTATTTGTATATTTTGAATTGCTCAACCATCCACCCCCATCGATATCAGTGAGCGTAAAGCATTGTGAGTGCGTGTATTTGAGCCACTAAAGACGTAATCGGCCTTGACTCACTTGACCTCACTGATTGAAACAATTATAATTTCAGAGAACGTCAGTGGCTACTTGTTTTTATTTGATCAGAATAAGGATGAAAAGCAAACTCCATCCGTCGGAAAAATAAACAGGCCTTGCACATGTGATGTTGTAATTCATCTATTCTTAAATGCGAAGTCTCCAGCATTTTCAGAATTAATTTTTATCGGTTTGTTTGTCCAGTTTTAGAATTCAAAGAGTGCAAAAAATGTGTTCGCTGACTTCAAAGGAATA
This sequence comes from Onychostoma macrolepis, assembly GCF_012432095.1. Lineage (NCBI taxonomy): Eukaryota > Metazoa > Chordata > Actinopteri > Cypriniformes > Cyprinidae > Onychostoma > Onychostoma macrolepis. The sequence continues at coordinate 8,273,387 of NC_081177.1, forward strand.
GTTCACTCAAAAATATTGTAAATATGTATATTGAGTTTTTAATTTTTTTTTTTAAAGAGATTCTTATACTCACCAAGGCTGCATTAATGTGATCAAAAATACAGTAACAGCAATATTGTGAAATATTATCTCAGTTTCAAAGAAATGTTTTTGTTTGAATATATTTCAAGATGTAATTTATTCCTGTGATGCAAAGCTAAATTTTCAGCATCATTACTCCAGTCACATGATTCTTCAGAAATAATTTTAATATGCTGATTTGCTGCTCAAGAAACAATTATTGTTATCAGTGTTGAAAATAGTTGTTTCTGAATATTTCTATGGAAACATTTTCCAGGATTCTTTGATGTATAGAAAGTTCAAAAGAACTGTGCTGAAAATCTGTGCCGAATAAAAGTATTAATTTCAAAAGAAAAAAAATGTCCGACCCCAAACTTTTGAAGGGTAGTGTGTAGATCTCTCTCTGTATATATACATATATATATATATGTATGTATATGTGTGTGTGTGTGTGTGTGTTTGTGTAGATATTTTATTTAATTCATTTTGGAACAGTATTTTTGGCTGAACTACTCCTTTACATAGCATTTTGCTCTACATTTTATGATGTCTTTAGTTCAAGTAGTATTACTGAAGATCAGTAGCATTGACAGCTCTGTGACAACTTGATCTTTCTGAATTACCTCTGGCTTGAATCCTTAGAAAATGAATTGCTGTTTGGTCTCCAAAAGCAGGGCTCTCACCCGTATCATTGTGAAACATGTAGAAACACAACTGAACGTGATTTCAACAGCTAGTCCACACATCACTGGACATTTTAATAATGTACCTATAGCAACAGTGCTCTGGTTATTAGAGATTAAGCTTTTTATTACTTCCCTGCTGTAGTTACCAAGGGAACTCTGATGAAGTTGGCTGCTACGTGGCTCCACGCCCCTTATCAAAGGGAAACTGTTACTTCGAGGTAAGCAGCACACCTATGTTGTCAGGTTGCTAAAAACATTAGAATCATTTCAACACCCTTTCTATTGCCTTTGTTAGGAAATCCAGTCACCTAAGTACTAATAACTTTATGTAACTGTATGCACACAGATGTCAAGTGATTTCAACTATTTTAACATAGTGTGATTTTGTAGATTTCCTGTATTTTATGCCTCAGTCACACTTTTTTTTTTTTAAATGTTTTTAATTTTCCAAATGTTTGACTTGCATCTTGTCTTTTGTCATTCATTTCACAGCAGTTTGAACTAATCAGCATACCATGTTTTTGTTTTGGGTTTTTTTTTTGGAAAGAAAATGAGCTTTCAGAAGTGAATGCTGTTTGAAAAACTTAGTAATCAAGATCTTTTATGATACTTTTGATAATTATTAACATGGCACAATTCTGTCCGAGTTCAAATTACTAACAAATGTATGGTTGTCAGCAACCACTTCCAAGAGCTGCTGGTAATCTGTTTTTAAAATGTTTGATGCTTCCTGTGTCCGTGCACATCACAATAGACACTGCCCTTTGAGTTGATATGCTCAGATAGCACCGTTACCTCTCTAGCAACTTTGCCATAAAATGCAGTTTGGAAAAGAAGCTCCCAGGTGATTTAGTACCGGAAAACTCGCAGGGATTGGGCTATAAATTAGTCTTTGGGAGAGGGCAAGCGTTATTTAATTTATGGAGCGCAGCAGACGCTGCCTGGATGTGTATCTGAGGCAGGAGACAGCTCTGATGGGTTTTCTGCTCCTGGCAGATTGAGCTGGTGTGATGAACTTCCTCTCTGGGGATTGGAGCGGGAAAGTAACACCCTGTATGTTACTCAGATGAGTCCTATGGACAGCCGGTGTTTTGTCGTCTTTGTACTTTGAAGAAAAAGCCTTTAAATTTAGTCAATATTTTGTCAATTTAAAATGCATATCATTCTAAATGATAAAAACAAATTTAATAATTAATTAATTAATTGAAACTTCTAACAAATATACTTTAATCAACAAAGTATTAGCTACCTTTTAGAAGTTACTGCCTTAAGTATTCTTCCACAGAGATGGTTATTACGTTTCTGTGTTTTTGAGACTATTTAGGAGATCGTTGCATTATATTTAGCATGCAGTGTTGTGTATAGAGACTAGGGATGTAACGATTAACCGCGAGCCGGTTGAAAATCGATTCAAATATGTGACGATTCAAATCGCGATTCAATTAGGGTAGTTTATATGAATGCATGTCTGAGGGGAACTTACTGTCTTTAGAAAAGTTTAGATGGTATTTTTCTTCTCATCTTGCCCTCTGTATAATGCATATTAAAGTTCATAAGTGCAGCGCTGCTTTGTTTACAGCGGAAACCAAGGAAACGCTTAAAGCGCCACCTGCTGGCAGAGAGTGAATCTGCGTCTCATTCAGCTCGTCTGCTCTTTCTATGTATAATTTCATACCATTCTGTTTTTGCTTCAAATTTCGAAATTATACAGTCTAATTTAGGTTAAAAACTGCTCCTGCTGCATGTATGCAGCATCTTTGTTTGGATCATGATTAAAATGCAGTGGTTGCCTCTAATTTTAAATGGAAAGAGCACAGACAAAGCCTTATTTAGTTTTTATGAAGAGATTTCTTTTATTTATGTTACTTATTTATTTGATTTGGGGCTTGTTTTAAAATTTCAGTTTAGTTGTTATTTACGTTTACATTATATTTACATTTTGTTATTTAGCAGACGCTTTTATCCAAAGTGACTTACAAATGAGGACAATAGAAGCAATCAAAACCAACAAAAGATCAATTATATGCAAGTGCTATATTAGTATATTATTATAGTGTTATATTTCAATTTCACAAAGAAACGTGCAGCATTTTGTCCAAGCAATAATAAAAGAACATATTTAATTTATAATTTGTCTTAAATCTAATTTTCTTTAAAAAAATCATGAATCGTGAATCGAATCGTGAAATCAAAATCGAATCGAATCGTGAGTTGAGTAAATCGTTACATCCCTAATAGAGACTCAATCATAATGAGAGCTGCATGTTTTACTTATTGCTTGTGCAGATGTAGGTTGTGATAATACCAATAGGGATGCACCGAATGTTCGGCAACCGAAATTATTTGGCGGAAAATAACAAAAAATGGCTCTTTCGGCCGAATATGCAAAAAGACCAAATAAATTGTACTGAATGGCGTGACGTGATCAAATAGAGGCGCACACTAATGCAGTAGACATTTTGGCAGCATGGAAGCATTTAAAACTGTCAGAGAAAGGCGCAAATATCATTACAAGCACAGACAGCAAGAGACTGTTTAGCTCTGCATCTCATGTCTTCTATAAGAAGAGGAAGGGGTGGTTGTTGCTGGTTACTGTATGACGATTGAAATCACGAAGTGGCCTTAAATAAACTGCAGAACGTTATGTTTTCTAATACATGCACGAATTGCATTTATTCTGAGGGTGCCGCATGAGCTTGTTAGCTAGGGTTCAAAGCGCATGGAAAATCTGCGTTGAAACAGTTTTACTCGTTAGTTGTGCTCCTCCTACATTCATAAATGTTAGTATTGTAATTTTACTGTTGTTCTGAAAAATAAAATAAAGTAAAACAATAATAATAATGATAATAATATTTACAACAGCTCTATTAATACATTTATTATAATATTCACACATAGTGTTCAAATTGGGATTTGTAATATTTTCTAATGTTTTAAAAGAAGTGTCTCCTGTTCACCAAGGCTTCATTTATTTGTACAGTAAAAAAATGCATGCCTGATTCAAGAAGGGGGTCTCAAAAATGGCCAAAAACAAAAATAATTTTGTTATTGTGCTTTGTTTGTATAATGTCTGCTAGAATGTTAAAAATGTTCAGTGTTAAAACAATGTTTTTAAATTGTTGTTTTGTAGTTGATTTGTTCTTTGAAAAGCAAGAAAAAAAACTAAACGGCTAATTTTTGCTATTTAATTTATGTAATGGTGAAAAAAGGATCCTTATGATGAATATAAAGTTCAAAAGAACAGCATTTATTTCTTTTGTAACTGTCATTAGTCACTTTTGTTCAAATTAGTGAATCCTTACTGATTAAAAGTGTTTTTTAATCTTACTGATATTACCTTTGAACAGTAGTGTTTGTTAAATTAATTCTGTTATAATATAATTATTATTATTATTATTTCTTTAGATATTAGACAGTCTAAAAACTAGAGTGTTCTGTAAACTCGGAGTCTGTGTTTTGGTTCTGCCCATTTTTTAAGGAATTACTGAGACCGTAACATTTCTTCTAATTTAATAATCATCTGTGGCTTGTAAAAAATTTCTCAAAGCAGATGTCTTAGACCAGACTGTATCGCAATCTTATTGACCAACAGCGTCACTCAGTGCGTGATTGTGCACCCTGGGAATATCTGCAGCGAGTGGGAATGAATGTGACATCTTCAGCACAGCAGCAAGCTATGAGTAATCAATAAAGAACTCGCTCTTGCCTTATACGCTCTACATCACCTGATGGTGACGCAGAATCCTTCAGATTGGTAAAGTCTGGGAACTTTTTTCCTTCTTCTCCATAAAGGTCATCTGCCAGTCGGGATATGCGTCAGCGTCGTCCTCATGTTTCCTCATTACGTTTTCACAGGGGTTTCATTTCAGCCCCTGTAGGCAGGGAAGTCAACGCTCCATCAAAATTGGACCGTGTTGCCGCACCTTCACCGCCTGTTTCAACATTGAAGTGCCATACAGTGATTAACCTCTGCTCTGTTTTCTCAGGGTGCTCACGTGTGTATGTGCAAATCAATTTTGTCCTTAGTCAAGTGGAAATATCTCTATTAGTGTAATTGATTATTTTCCCTGGAGCTCCGGCGTGGAATTTTGTAGCCACAAGGTTCATGGCACGGTTCTTTGTCGAAGCTGTGGTAAAATAATTGAGTGCCCTTAAATTAATCATTGTGCACTGTATTCGCAGCAGGAAAGGCTTTAAAACCAGCAGCAAGCTTTCGTATGTAGGTTATCAGAATTTACAGTCGCTTCTCAAAGCTTGGAAAGCAAATCCTCAAAAGAGACGACAAGGAAGACTTGGACTTAAACCTGTGGGAACCGGTGGGGTCCATTTTCTACGCCCATGTGTGGTTTTGGCTGAGGGCGCAGAGTTAAGTTTAGTTTGTGGAGCAATAACTGGGTAAATTTGTCTATGCTTGCCCCCTCCGAGGGTACGGCTGCAATTGTTGAGTCACATGCAGTGGGATTGATCCGGCTTTTTTGCATGATAGTCCCTCAAGATCAACAAATCCTATTCCATGTTGAATTTGCAATGAACCTAATCGCTCTGTCTGTCTGAGAACTTGATGTATGAGCATGAGAAAATTTAACAAATGAGCTTTGGCAGTCCTTTCCAAATTTCTTAGCTGTTTGTTGGAAATTTACAAGCTATGAGGAGGTTGCCGTGAAGAGGGTGTGGAAGTTGTTCCCGAGATGCTTTGCATACAAAGGCAGAGATAAGTAGTAGCCGAGACGTTAAAATTCTTAATAGCAGGTTACCTGACATTTCCATCCTGTGACTCAGCCTAATGCTTCTTGTTAACTGTTGATTCCAGCACCGTCTGTTATTTTGGAATCAGTGCCGCTCGTGACGCACATTACCGGTGGCATTTGCTTAGAAGTCCCTGAAAGCCATCTTTTGCCCTTTAGTCATTTCAAAACAAACTGTCATTAAAAAAAAGCAGTTTTTTCTGTTTAGCTGTGCTGCACGTATACTGATGCCCATGTGTTTTTAATGGTTTTTATGCTTCTTCAAGGTGACCATTATGGATACTGGAGTGAGAGGGACAATTGCTGTTGGGCTGGTTCCCCAGTATTACAAACTTGACCATCAGCCTGGCTGGCTTCCACATTCAATAGCTTACCATGCCGATGATGGAAAGTAAGTTCGCTTTGAGAATTTTTTTTTTTTTTTTTATTCGTTGTCTTTTTCTTGTGTTTAAATATTTAAGGTATTTTAATAGATAATTCATTCAATTTTTCTTTTAAACCAAATGTGTTTTTTGTCAACTTTGTTTTGTTGGTTGCCTGGTGAAATTTTTTTGATTCAGGATCACTTCTTCTTTCCATGAACCTTTCCAGTTGTAAGTCATTGATGACTCTATCTCTCCTGTTCACAGGCTGTACAATGGCAACCCCGTCGGTCAGCAGTTTGGTCCTAAATGTAACCGTGGTGACCGAATTGGTTGCGGTATCTATGCAGACACTTTCGATGCCGGACTCGTCACTGTATTTTTTACAAAGAATGGCAAGGAAGTGAGTCTCCATGCTTTGGTACCGAAGTCACAGCACCAATTTACAGAAATACTTACGCAAATTCGTAGTGTATTGCTGATGAACATGAGTCAGTAAGACCCTTACATTGTCATAACAAATCTTTAAAAGAATGCTAATAAATGCTATTCATCAAAGAATCTTAGTATCACAGTTTCCACATAAAAATGTAGCAGCACAACTTGTTTTCAACATCACAATAATAAGAAATGTTGCTTGAGTGCTAAATCAACATATTAGCATGATACGACACTGAAGACTGGAGTAATGATGCTGAAAATTCAGCTTTGCATCACATGAATAAATTACATTTTTAAATATATTCAAATAGAAAACAGTTATTTTAAATTTTAATAATATTTCACAATATGTTTTTACTGACCGAATAAATGCAGCCTTGGTGAGCAAAAGAGACTTCTTTTACTCACCCTGAACATTTGAATGGTAATTATGTTGACTGTATAAAATATATCAATGAACTGACATTTATAGATGATTGAGGTAAAAAGAAATGTAAGACTTATCTAAGTTTAAAGCTTCTAAACATCCCTTTAATTCTGTATTTATATAAATGAGAAAATTGCCAAATTGCAAAGTAAAATAATGTTAAACACTTTTAATTAATTGCAAGTGTTAACCTTGCCAGTCCTATGTAAAAATAATTAGACACTGTAGATTTAAGCATTCTTTAGCTAATCACGTAACATCTGCACCAAACTATGAATTCTATAGTCTATTGTGTGTAATGGTTTTGTTTATTACTCCATTACAGTGGTCACAAGAATCTGTAGAGATAAAGTCTTTGAACGCACAATAGTCTAGTCTTCAAATTGAGGGTTGTTTTCTGATGACTGGTTTTCCTGCAGGCCAGATAGTTGGGTCAGGAGTGATACAGACATCATTTCAAAGAGCAGTCTTTATTCTCAGTTATAATGTGCTGTAAAATAGTGGTTAACTTTATGGAATGCTTTAACAGAGCTCTCTTTCTGTGTGTGTGTGTGTGTGTGTGTGTGAATGGAAGGTGGGGTCAGTGGTGGTGCCGGTGGCTCCAGATGGGCTTTTCCCTGCCATTGGCATGCACTCCCTCGGTGAGGAGGTACGGTTGGACCTGCAGGCGGAATGGGGTTCGGAGGAGGAGGACAGCGTCATGATGGTGGACAGCCATGAGGATGAATGGGCACGCCTGTATGATGTCAGAGTCAGCGGCACGGTGAGTGGGGGATGGCCATCGAAAACCAAACCAAATGTGAAACCATTGAGTTTCATAATCATTTTTGCCTCTGCCGGTCTGTGGAAAATGTGATGAGTTGAGTGCCGGCATGGTGAAAGACTGTAAAGTAAACCATATTTTACACTGGGTTAATTGGAAGTCATATATTGTTAGGAATTAGCGGTGCTTGCTAAGGCGAGAATCAATATTCCAGTTGCCATATTTAGGCTTAAGGATTGTAATGAACCCTGAACCTTGGCGGACATGAATGATGACGTTTCGCGGCTCATTTCTAAGCAGTTGAATGTATTTTTCGCCCGGTGGATGAGAAAACTGGCTCAGAGGTTTGCACTAAAAGAGGAACGTGAGCTATATCTAGACACTTTGTGGTGGTGAGTTTTACACAGGGAAGTACCAGTTTGCAATACCATGGTATTGCACAGTATTCACGGCTCCTAATAGAATGTCTCAGAATTTCTTGGCGCCAATTACATGGCATTGTACTCAACCAAATATTTACATGGCAATGCCGTCAACCAGAGCGTCATGACCATGTTTTCCTGGTAAGAGAGGATCGTAGCAGTTTTTGTAGATTTCTGATTGCCACCCACATTTGTTTTTACTTGTAAAATCAAATCCTGCTATTTTTATTCAAACTCTTGTCATACACCAACCATTCAAAAGTTTGGGGTCAGTAAGATTTTTAATAATTTGGAAAGAAGTTTGTATTTGATCAGTAGAGTGAAATATTATTACAATTTAACAGCATCAACAGCATTTTTAGTGTCACATGATCCTTCAAAAATCATACTAAGATGCTGATTTGATTCTTAAAGAACAATACTTATCAATGTTGAAAACAGTTCTGCTTAAAAAATGTATGATGGTTTCCACAAAAGTATTAAGGATTCTTTGATTATAAAGTTCAAAAGAACAGCATTTATTCGAAATGGAAGCTTTTTGTAACATTCTAATTGTCTTTACTGTCACTTTTGATCAGTGTAGTGCATCCTTGTTGAATAAAAGTCTTAATTTCTTTTAAAATGAAAATCTTACTGACACCAAACCTTTGAAAGGTAGTGAAGTTCTAACATTATTGCAATAAATAAGGCCTGTGTTCCCAGCATCCAAGCCTTTTAGTGTTACTTTGATGCAATCCCTGCTTAAAATATTTTGAACCATCATATCTCACAGGTTTTCCCCAATAAATTATGACAGGAATGATGTAAATCCAAAAGCCGCACATTACTTTACTTCCTGTCAGCCATTAACCAAGTTGAAATGATCACCATTCCTAGAAAAAAACACCTGGAGGAACGCGGTGATAGAGGAGTCTGCCGAACCCCAATGCGTGTGCGGTTGTGACTGAGTGGAGGGAATTGCTCGCTGGAGGCAACGTTTTTTTCACCCATAATTTCTCAGAGTAGTGTTTAGATAAAGTTGAAAGGAACAAGCAGTCGTGTGTTTGGATTGGTTATGGAGCAGAGACCTCCCAATAGAGTGAGACTCCGGTGTAATACGTGCAGATGTTCTTCTGGGAAAAGAATGTGCGCCCATCGTCCTCACTGTCCCATCTGATGCCCTGGACCTTCCTTGTCCTATTAATGCTGTACCGAGGTCATGAAAGCATTCAGCATAAAGTGCCGCACTGTTGTTATGCTTCACTGGGCTGATGGCACGAACCAGGCAGCGCAGGCCAGAACTGGCACCAGACCATCTTGTAAAAACTCAATAAGAGGACTTACGGGGTGCCAAGGAATCTTTTTGCCTTTCTAAAAAGTGGTTTTCTCAGTTGTGTGCCTTCTCTGTGAGTCCCGTTGGCTTGGCGAGAGGGTGTCCCAATACTTAAAGACTCTGCTGATAAGGGCATGTTTTAACAAGAACCCAAAAACTTTGGTAGATGGAACCAAGTGCGAATACCCCATGGTTTAGTTTCAACTGAGTTTGTTTCTTTCGGATTTAGCAGTCTCTAGCTACAAGATGGATTTTTGTGCAAAACACATGCCGTCAGCGGCATGCCAATAATAAAATGATTCTTTCGTATGTTTAATAGCTGAGGTTTGTCAGGCAGCTTTTGAAGATGCTTATCTCCGACTCTTCAGGCACGATCTAATGTAAACCAAGACTTGAGTGTTCTTTCGCAGTCTGTCCATTTTGTGGCCTGTCTCCGACGGATCCAACATACTGTCTGCGGCTTTCAGAACACCACCAGTCATTCCCTCCATTTATGGAGTAGCTCTTGTCTTTCAGTGATAGTTGGTAGGAACACATTTCCATTTTGTGGTAAAATGATTTAGAAACGTCTGTCTTTCAGTAAGACATTGGAAAAACAAGTGTATTAGTACAGATATCAACATCAGTGTCTTAAATAATCCTTGTTTATCAAACCAAAGGGGTTTTCCACAATTTTTATGTGATGTCACCATAGAACAGCACAGCGATCCGAGGATACAAGTTCCCAACAATAAAAGTTCTGTCCTCAGTTAACCGTTTTTCAACACAAATGTAGACATGAGCACATTTACTTATTTAAAGGGGGTCATGTGATGCGATTTTCATGTTTTCTTTTGTTTTTGGAGTGTTACAAGCTGTTCGTGCATATATAAGATTCGTTAAGTCGCAAAGATTATAGTCTCAAACCCAAAGAGATAATCTTTCTTAAAGTTAAGACTCATCGATGAATTTCTAAAACGCTTCATTCAAACACGCCCCCACAAAAACTAAGTCACTGTGTGGGAAGATTTGCATAACACTGCCCAAATGTATATGCAAAGAAAGGTGTAACTTTTATTCTCGTTGTAGTGTTTTTGCTGCCGCCATGTCGTGGAGACGTTGTGTGTTTCCATATATGGTAAGGGGCATAACGTGTCCGTCACACGTTTGAGGTATTTGGCCAATCACAACACACTGGATAGCTGGCCAATCAGAGCACACCTAACTTTTCAGAACGATGAGCTTTGTAAAAATCACAGTGTTTCAGAGAGGAGCAACAGTAATGTTCATGTGGTTTAAGGTTCAAAAAACACATTATTTTCCACATACCGTACATTGCGTTACACCAAATACACAAAGTAATGTTCTTTCTAGCAACGTCATATGACCCCTTTAAACTTTGGTTGTCATCGTGGGATTGACGTCAATGACACAAAACCCTATTGGTCCTTGTGTGTCTTGTAATTAATTGTGACATGGAAAGCTTGAACACGCAACACTGAAGCATGAAACATCTCCTGAAGAAAAAAATTGTCATACAGGTTTGGAATAGCACAAGGGTGAGTAAATGATGACAGTGTTTTCATTTATGGGTGAAGCATCCCTTTAAGTGCCTTGCTCTTGAAGAAGTGCTGGCAGATCCGATTACCATAGCACTAATTTGCCCTGTAAGGTGGTTCTACTTCTGTTTAGGTTTACATTCTTCGTGATCGAGAGCCACTCCTGTTTAGATAAGAAAGTATCACATTCTGGCACACTGCTGTCATCATAGAAATCGCAAACACTCCTTGGTTTTATTTATTTTTTTTATTGTCTACATGCTTTGTCATCCGTGTTCATGCATGCGATAACAGGGAAATATTTTGATGTGCTTAATAGTGCAGTTCACTGTTGTAATAGATAGCGTGAGATGGATGTTTTTTTATGCAGTACTTACAACAGCTCATCACTGCTGTTCCCTGTCCATCATGTGTGTGTGTATGCTGATGCTTAGGTAGTTCCATTTGGAAATCATACATGGAAATAATCTAATTGGTTTTCAGAATTCTAAGTAATAATTTAGCAGATTGTTGTTTTCTAAAAGTGGAATTAATACAAGAACGTTCTTAATTTAATATTACCATGAACCAAGAACGACCGTGAAAGCTCAACAATACGCAGAATTAGTAATTATAGAACCAAAGAGCTGTGCTATTCAGAATTTATTAGAGAATGCCTTTTAAATTCTAATTCAGTACCTGAATTTGATTTTAAATTGAGGTAGCAGACAGAATCTACGTGATTCAGCAATTCAAATGTAAAGTAGAATTACAATTATTTAGTGAAATGTGTATATTTATTTATTACTATAGATTTATATTTATTTTTTGAATGCAAAAAAAATTTAGTTTTTTACAATATTAATGTTTTATTGTATTTTTATAAAATAATTTTAAAACAAATTATGGCAACGTTGAAATTTTTTGAATTTTTTTTTTTTAATAAAGGGAGATTAACAGTGTGCAGATCTATTTGATGATACTTTTTGATCTTGCACCTGGCCAAGACGTTTTTGGATGTGCGTACTTTGACCCTTCTTTTATTGTATTTTTATCACATGAACTTTCAAAAACGTTATTTATATATTTTTATTTATATATATATATATATATATATATATATATATATATATATATATATATATATATATATATATACACACACACACACACAATTTTTGTTTTATGTATTTTTATTTATTTTTTTGTCTTCGTACAACCCGGGCTATCATGCAGATCACTGCTGTCCAGATGAGATTATTACTTTCTGTGGAAGATCCCTTACACAGATGAACTCTGGGAAACTGAAGATTTGCTGACTCCTTCACTTCTCTTTCCAGTTAGCCCATTGTAAAGCCACTAATTAGCCAATTCCCATCTCATTTAAGTGGTCTTTCTGGGTTATTCTGGAAATTCTGTGTTAAATTTAGCATTAGTCTTACTGGATCTGGCGACTTTAAACAGTATGATGTCTGCCGCCATTTCTGGTGAAAATTAATGCATGAAAATAACATCACTTAAGTGCAGTCACAACATCAGCCAGAGAAAATTGAAATCAAATGATATGGAAAATGGTGGATTAGCATGGTTTACTCAGATCCATAAATCTTTAGACTAACCCTGATATATGTTGCCAACATCTACAGCATGAGCAAAATTAAGCAATGAATTGTCACACATAGGTCACCCCTGTCTTTGTGTGTGTGTGTGTGTGTGTGTGTGTTTGTGTTATGAGAAGGCGTTTGGCTGGCTCCGCTGTGTACGTGCGGTTCTATGCGAACGCACGGCAGAGATCAGTTTAGCTGTTACTACAGCAAAGCCTCTGCCCACCGACTAATCTCCCTACGGCCGCCAGACAGCAACCTGTACTACCACTCGCACACAGCCACAGCCACATCCACACCAACGCTGGCATGCACATACTTCCACAGCCTTACATACTGCTTCGTACTCATGCATGCACTCACCCTGACTCACAGGCACGCTTATGAGCTGGTTGGGAGTGATAACGTCTGAGAATGCTGGCTTTAGAGTGAAGATTTATGGTCATAAACTCTTTGGCCCATTGTCTATATGAGAGGTTTTTTTTTTTTTTTTTTAAACACTTCAGCTCAGAGTGTTTGCGGTTTCGTCAGGCCTGGCAATGTTGCTGAGTGTCTGAAACTGACGGGGTGACTCAAAGGGTTCGGCCTATTACTGTACATTCCCCCGTCCCAGTCAGAGAAATGATTTAGTCTTAATGTTGTACACAAGAAAATGAATGACAGTCCTCAAGCCTTCTGGCACTGTAGATGTGACTGTGGCCTGGTTAATTCTTTTTAGGCTTTTAGCGCCGCACTCGTACAATTAAGCCTGGACGGGAATTCGTTATTCATTATCATTATGGCCTGTTTGACTGTATTACTGTAACACTAACCACTGTCAGACGGTCTTCATAGTTTCATCTTGAATAAGCTACCAGGGACATCTGGTCCTGCTCTGCTCTTCTTTTCTTTTTTGTGTAACATCCCTACAGCGCAGTTGGACTATTTTCTGTATTTCCATTCGGTTTAGAGCACTAGTTCATCTGATGAACCTTTAGTGTCCATATCACTGGACTTTTTGGTCAGCCTGAGTTCATCTGTTTCCCACAACAGAACGGTTTCATTTGAAACTCGGTGTGTGAGGGCACTGGAACATCGCTTCACCCCTCAAAGGGAACTTGAGAGTGTGAGAAAAAGGAAATGATGACTTATCTGAGGCAGGGAGAGGCTGTTAACCTGCTTTAACTTGTAACTTCCTTTGCGTTTGCGTCCGTTTTGATAAAAATCAAGATATGGCAGTCAAATGACGTGTAGGGCAAAAAGGAGAAGGCCTGACACTCAGTATAGCATCAGATTTAAGCTAAAGAAGCACAATTTATGGTACCGTTTGTTATCACGTTATCGCTAATTTGATTTTATGTTATTGAAGCATAAATATTTTTGAGATTTTAGAGTAGGTAAGAGCTGTATATGTCAACTTAGAAAAAGGCTGCTTGGAGGAGTTACCAAACAAGTAAACTGACTTGGTAATGCATATGTCACTTCTATGAACTCTGTTAGCATAGTTCAAACTAGGTCTCTTCAGAGACCCTTGATTGGTTCAGGTTGTTCTTGAAGCATAGCTGGTAGAAGTTAAGCTGTTGGCTTGCTGTTTTTGGCAATTATGGTCTTATAACCAAATTCAGGAACGTTTAGCATTCAGGGCTAGTAACCGGAGGCCTGCTGGTTTGATACCCAAGAGATCCATTATCACTGTTTTTTTAAGCAAGGCATTTAACCTCAAGTTAGCCCAAAGTTCTCAGCTCCATTCTGTTGTGAAATCACATAAAAGTTGCAAAAACAAATTCCCGACCCTGTCAGGAACAGTGTTGTTGGATTTTCATTGCAGCAGATTTTCAGGAAAGGAAATATTTGTGATTACTTATGTTCACAATTAAAAAAAAATAAATAAATAAAACTTTGGTTTGCTTTACAACAAGGTCCCCTTCATTAATATTAGTTAATGCATGTTAACTAATGTAGTTAACTAAATAAAATGTGTTACCAACTCAAATGAAAGAAATTATTTTTAACCTCAATGACCCCTGTTTAGTTTTATTTTTATTTTTTATTTTCTTGTATTTGTTGGAATGTTTCTCACCATCTGGTTAACAGTGAATAACATGCTCTGGAGAATTTTTTACATTTTTAAAAAATTTTTTTTTCTTCAGCGAGCCATTGTTTTTGGGTATTGAAAGAAAGGTCAAGTATGTGGCGGATTATTTTTAGCTCCTCGGCCATTTCATCATGAACTAATCAAAAGGAAACCGAAAAAAGTTTGTGGTTGATGTTCTTCGACATGACCGCTGCTTTTTTGCAGAGCCCTCTAAATATGCAAATGTATTTTATCACGCTATGTCCGACAGCATCAGTTCTTTGGCAGGAGTGAGTGATTATGATTGGGCAGTGTCATTCCTGCAGCAATAGTTGGTAGTGATAGTTGGATCTATTGAAAGGTGGTGAAAGACTCCACAGATCAGGCCACCGTTGAGATTTCTTTTCCAGCTACACACCTAGTAGTTTTATTTTGAAGAAATGCATTTCTCGGTTTTGATTATGAGCCAAATACCAACGCTAGAGTGACACAACTCTATCACACTTCATAGTAAAATGATCATTTGATATTTGTATATCACTTTGTTTTGATAAGAAAAAGTATGTCATGACCTCTTTATATTGTTTTACAAGGACCTATTCGTTGACATTCGTAGTTGATGCATGCGGTGAAAATATTCTGCTCATGTTAATTAAATGGATAGTTCACCCAAAATGAAAATTCTGTCATTAATTACTCACCCTCATGTCGCTCCAAACCCGTAAGACTTTCTTCATCTTCAGAACACAAATTAAGAGATTTTTTTTAATGAAATCTGAGAGCTTTCTGACCCTGCATAGACAGCGACGCAACTACCACATTCAAGGTCCAGAAAGGTAGTAAGGACATTGTTAAAATAGTCCATGGCTGCGTTTACACTTGGCATTAACATGTGACCTGTATCCGGATGTTGTCCACATACACATTGAAAAGACAAGTGTAAACGCGCTTCTGATCGGAATGTTATCCGATCAGCGTGTCCTGGTCCAGAGGTGGTTGAGGACGCATTGTGATCGAATCTCAGTGTAATGTGAATGAAATCCATCCATTGTGTTGACATCACGCAAAACCCCGCCCCCTCTCTCGTGAAAGGTCACAAGAAAGATGGAGAACAACAGGCTGTGGAGCGCTAGTGAGACTCATAGTCTTATATCTTTGATCTGTAAAATGTCCCACGACTGAAAATACTTTTCAAAAGAAAACCTACCACTTGAGGTTGACTTTGCAATGGGCCATTCTCTGCTGACTTATTTAAATATTTTGCGGGAAAGACAGATCCGATCGGTTATCCAGATGGAGAAGTCAGTTGATGTTGTAAAGTGTAAATGCGCCGTGTTCTGATTGACTGATGATCCGATCTACTTGATCGGATCGCGGTGATCGCATGTTAATGCCAAGTGTAAATGCAGCCCACGTGACATCAGTGGTTTATCCTTACTACCTTTCTGGGCCTTGAATGTGGTAATTCCGTTGCTGTCTATGCAGGGCCAGAAAGCTCTCGGATTTCATCAAAAATATCTTTGTTTCCTGAAGAAGAGTGAAGGTCTTACAGGTTTGGAGTGACATGAGGGTGAGTAATTAATGACAGAATATACATTTTTGTGTGAACTATCCCTTTAATACATTAACATGTGCTGTAAAAATATATTGCTCATGTTAATTCATGTTATTTAAAGTTAAACATAATAGTAATGTTGTTTTTTGCATTGAAAATTTTTATTTAGTTATTAATTTAGTTTCACCCTCTCTTTATCTACATTGAATTAAACATTTAGCTTTAGTGCTACTCAAACACCCACTGTTATGATTGGCTAATATCTTTGCGTCGGAAATCAGTATGAACGCTGACAACAGAGAAAATAATCCAGAGTAACCTTGAAGGGTTTATAAATCTGTATCCAGCTTTTTGATCCAGCCCAGGTAGGTTATACCGCACCCTAAGCCGTAAATATTAAATAGCCATCAACAGATACATTACGTTACTTGCGGCTTGGCTGCGGGGTATAGTTATAGTTTTTAACTGCTCCATCTTTGATTAACAGCTTCTTGGCAATGCCTTCACCGTGTTTAACCGATTCATAAATAATCTAAGATGCAATGTCAAGATAATTTATAGTTCCACATTAATGTAGTTCGGCGTTTTGTTAAATAATCTTAAAGGTGATTGTTTACCCAAATTCTGTCATTTGCTTACACTCATGCAGTTCCAAACCTGTATGACTAACTTTCATATGTTGGGGGAAAAAAAAGATATTTTGAAGAATGTTTGGGTCCAAACAACTTTGAATTCTATTTACTTTCCTTGTAGGGGTAAAAATTACTTAGACATTTTTCAAACTATTTTCTTTCGTGTTCCACAGAAGAAAGTAAGTGTCACAGGTTTGGAGGCCCTTCTACATGAGTAAACGATGACGAAATGTTCATTTTTGGTTATCCATTTAAGCTTCTTTTTCCTAATGCTGGGCTCCTTCGGAAAGTCATGCCGGTTTCCACAGCCAGGAGCAACACAATTATCTTAATCTTTTTAACTTGTCTCAGCGTCTTAAAAACGTGTTAGGGAGGCACGCCGTAACGGTCAAAAATGTCCGTCAAGTGTGCATTTCGCAGAAAAACAATTAAAAACAGTGCAGACTGACATGTTTTTCCAGCTAGATGCAGCAGAGTGGACGTGACGTGCAGAACTTCTTTTAAATTAAAAACAAGGCACAGGGATGAATGAACATGTCTCACGCAAATGACCTCAAGCAGTACCTTTTTTATGCACAGGAAAAGTGACTGTTCTGTACCATTTGTATTGCTTCACCTACTGGGCACCAGTGAACAGGTCATGGAAGTGATAATCTAAAAGTAGAAAGTAGTGCTTCGGTGGAGGCAATTATGTGCCGTTGTGTTCAGTGAAATGTCGCAATGATGCAGAAGACTAATTTTTAATAGCTTTATATAGTTTTGGCTTTGTCAACTAAATTTTGTAGATCCATTGTCAATAGTGTAGCAATGTATGAAGCACATAGAAGTCACGTTCAAACCAAACTGCTCTCTGTTGGTCAATGACCAACTCTCATGTGGAAATCTTTCACACTCAACATGAAATTTCTGATCACGTGGATTCCTGAAATGACTGAATTTTGTCCCTTGAAATTTGCTGAACAGCGATAAATGTGATCGCACCATTACAATGTGTTGTTATAGTGCAATGAACTAGAAAATTCAAAAGGAAAATTGGATTATCTCATGACCCAATATTCGTAAAAACAAATTAATGGATGGGGATATTCCTGCCACATCTTGTCTAAAAAAAACATTTTGAAATTGTACTGGAATACCATGATGTAAACATACAAAAGTACTTTTCTATCATAGATCATTTGAAATAATTTTGTTTTGCTTATTTAGGACCGTCTTGGACAGTGACAGGAATTCCCAGCGCTTCACAAAACAGAGTCTGCATGTTGAGGCTTTTAATATATTGTTTTGTCAATTAAATGAGCAGCTGAATGCCAAGTACTTAACACTCTAAAGAACGAGGCGAATTCAGGATAAATTGCATTTAGACAGACTTTGAGTTACCGCTAGCCGACAGACGACTTATAACAACATCATCTTCAGAGATTTTGTCTGAGGCTGTCAAAACATAGACCCTATTTTAAAGACTGAAGACGAGCGAGACAATCATCTCAGCAGCTCCACTTGTGGGCGTCTCCCTCTTTGTGTCCTCCGCCTTTTCCACATTCTCCGCACTGTGACAGGAAGTTGTGGGACTCGCTCGCAATGTTGCACCTGTTGCCGGGGCAGCGGGTCAACAAAACAAGCTGCCGCCCCCACGTAGGTCTGAGGAGGGTGACGTTCGAGAGCATGTCGGATCTGTCAGCACTGTCATCCGAGCATGCTGGGAGCTGTTGAGAGCCGCTAGGAGTGGTATAAAGGTAGACAACCTCCCCATTACTCAGCATCAAGGAGGCAGGAAGGTGTGACTAGGTGCAATTTTGCCTCCATCCTCAAATGAGCAGGCAACTGTCCTGGCATGAAAACTTGAAGAGGTTGACGTTGAAAAGAAGAATCGGGTGGAGGCAGGAAAAAAAACACTTTTGCGTCTATAAAAAGCAACCCGCTTTTAATTTCAATAAATGGATATCAGTTCCTCGGTGGGTGCATCCACCAGTGAGCCTCAGGAGATGAGAAGAGAATGCCTTCCGTTCCAGAAACACGCATTCTTCCATATTGAACACCAATCAGTTTAGCTGGATCGATCAAGTCTGCTTTGATCAAAGCAGCAGCTGATTGTTTGCAGGATTTTGCATCTTATTTTCTGTAGTTGATCAGTGGTTTTGATGTCAGCGGGGGATATTCTTGGACAACTGACAGCAATCTGTTCTTGGCCATTTAAAGTCTCCGTTTGACTTTTGCACGCACATTTTCGTGTTTTTCAAAATGTCTGGTCATTACCAGCATGTGGTTGTACGAGGCCCCCTGTCAGAGTCTCCGTCTGACCTGCAGTTGTGTAGCGACGTAAACAAGGATACCAAAGGTTGTTGTAGATGGCATTGGCGAAATCTTTCCACTGCCCCAATAAAGTGCTGATTCTGACGTTGCAAACGGAAATTTCTAAGTAATTAATGACAACCAGTTGAAATCTGAAAGTAATCACCATGCTGTGTTGCGAGTTTAGAAGCTGTGTTGGGCCAGAAACAGAATGTGAGAGAAAGGCTGTAGCCTTTTTAGGCATCATAGGCATGCGATGCCCAAAAGTGATGTCTGGGTAGGCAGCTTACTAGGTTTTAACTTGAAGTGTCTTTTTTTTTGATAATTCAAAGGTCATGTGAAGGCCAAAAATGTTTCAGTGTGAAGTTAAAGTTTAAACTGAACATTGGAAATTGCATATGATACCCGAAAACGCTGTTAGGCACTAGGTTCTCAATTGAAGTACAAAAGTTTTGTTATTTTTGACTGAAGACACGTGCCAAAAAAATGCAGTCTAGGTTGGGATCCGAGGTGTTAAAGTTTAAATTGAGCACCTGGAAGTGCATATGATGGCCAAAAATGTTATCTAGCTTTTATTCTTAAGTTTAATTATGTCTAGATAGGCAGCTCACTAGGTTTCAATTTGAAGTGTAGAAGTTTTAGCCATTCTTTTGGGCCATTTTGTTCTTTTTTTGCCACTTATTTAATGCCCAAAAATGCTTTTTAAATATGCATATGATAACCAAATATGCAATTCAGTTTTGGTCTTTAAATTGACAGTTCAAAAGTGCATACAAGGCAGTCCATTAGGTTAGATTTTTGACCTTTTGATCACTTGAACAGATGTAGGATGCCTAAAAATGTAATTTAGGTGGGCAGATTTCAAGGTTTTATCTAAAGTGTTTTGACTTGGCCTATGAATTGAATGTTTAAGTGTACGTTAGGCATCACTAGGTCGAGACGGTCCTTGGGATATGGCTCACACTTGCATGAATGCCATTTTTTGCAACACTGTTGAATGAAACATTTGACCTTATGCCATGTCAAAATTGTTCCAATTGGTAATTTTTTCTTTTCATTTGTAAGGCTAGGTGGGGCTGTCGATACCACTCACATGTCTGTAGTTGAAAGCCCATGCCCCACCCTCACTATCCCATGAACTTTTTGAAGACAGGTCAACCTTTTTTGTCTTCTCTAATAATCTTATTACATCTTTGCTAACACACCTGATGGAAAATATCAATCTGAAGATGTGTCATCACTCCTGTGTGCTTGGGTTTGCCCATACTTGATCTCATTTCATGTAGATTATTCTTCTAAATATTCTTCTCTAAGTGCCTTGAGCTCCAAACAATCACTCAAGGAATTTTTTTCTTTATATATACACACTGCTGTTCAAACGTGTAGGGTCTGTAAGACTTAAGATGAACAAAAGTACCAGTTATGTTGTGAAATATTAATACAATTTAAAATATATTTATTTTATTTTAATGTATTTTAAAATTGAATTTATTCCTGTGATAGTAAAGCAGAATTTTCAGTATCAGTTCTTCAGTGTCACATGATCCTTCAGAAATCATTCTAATATGCTGGTTTGCTGCTCGAAACCCTTTTTTTCTTTGTAACAGTGTAAAGTCTTTACTATCACTTTTGATCAATTTAATGCACTCGTGCCAAATGAAATTAAGGTTTTAATTTCTTTAAAAACAAAAACAAAACCTCAACAGTAGTGTGTCTGAACATAAAACCTGAAACCAGTTTCAAGATGGCAGCCATAAATCAAGATTTGAGGCTTAGCCAGGTATGTTTGCAGTGCAACATATCCGATTTCCCAAACCTGCTCGCAGCCAGGCTGACTATTTTTATAGATGCATCTGGTTTATGCCAGATTAACCTTAAACTGACCAAATAATCCACTTGACAAGATCCTGTTTCCTTCTACATGAGCAAACAGTTAAAAACTCGATATTAAAACATGTATAATGCTCTATAATGTATCTAAATTAAGTCTATGATGTTTTCTGCCGTAGCTTCTGGAATATGTCGGGAAAGGGAAGAGCATCATGGACGTTGGTCTGGCTCAGGCCCGGCAGCCCCTCACGACACGAAGTCACTACTTTGAAGTGGAGATCGTGGATCCCGGAGAGAAGTGCTACATCGCCCTGGGCCTGGCAAGAAGAGTAAGTCATTTTCTGTATTGTTTCTCATTTATAAATAAGCTACTTGGTTTAAAAGCATCTGCTAAATCAGTGAATGTAGGGAAGTGCATGCACATATGGATACAAATGTCCACAGTGTCACACTATGGAGGTTAAATGCTTTGCAAATGCCATTTTAGTATTTTATTTATTTATTTATTTATTTTTTAAGATATTTTTGGCAATAGTGTTGTCTTTTGATCAAAAATTCCCAGTGTTTTTTTTGATCAAGGCCTGAACAAGAAGAGAAGTGTACAGTAAGCTCTGGATATACACCAAGATCGCAAATGCGGCTTCACAGCACTGTGTCCTCATAACAGTTAGAGTCTGACATTATAAAATGCCCTGAGGTGTAGAATGCAAATAGAATAGCGGTTTGAGCAAATCACCTCAAACGAACAGTTCACTCGTCTGTCATGATTTACTCATCTTCAAGTTGATCCCCTATTACTTTATTTCTTCTGTCAAATGGTATCCAGTGGCTGTCAGGCTCCAAAAATGCATCATAAAAGATTCATAAAAGTAGTTCAAATGACTCATGCAATATAACAAGTCTTTTTTTTTTTTTTTTTTTTTTTTTTAAACCTTACACAGTCATTGTACAAGCAACAGACCAATTATTTACTTAACCTTGCTTTGGGCATAGCTTTCAAATCTCAAATTTCAAATCTGTTTGGAATATAATGTCCTTCAACTACTTTTTTAATGTATTTATGGTGGTTTTTGCCATTCTGTTTTGTTGTATGTAAAAGAGCGGTGCATTATATGCATTATGTACATGTGCAACGGTGCTCTGAAATGAGAAGGCAAAGTGTTTTAAAATAAAATGTAAATTCATGTCCCAGTCACTAGGCCTGTCGCGGTAGTCGATATATTGACTTATCGCACGATATATGGAAATGAGCGCGATCATTTTTGGTGCCGCGATATATTGCGACTGGTCATTTTCTTAGAATTAAAAATAATGATTATATTATTTTTTTACATAAAAATGAATATCACCAACATTTTATTTGATCGCGCTGCCTCTGTCATCTCGTCTGCTCTCTGTGGCGGAGGCGGGGCTTAGGCAGCGTCTCCCCCACACACACGCACACAGAGCGGACAGCGACAGGTGAAGAGAAGGCGTGAACCCACTGCGTTATAAAGTGTTTCGTGACAACTACAGCCAGTTAGGAAGAACAAGTCCTAATGGACTTGGTTTCAAAGCCGCAATCTTCAGCTCCGGTGTGGGAACATTTTGGCTTTAAGCCGAATGAGAGAGGAGAGCCAATTAACGTGAATGAGCCGGTATTTGTTTTATTTATTTAGCATATTTTTTTTTCACATTCCGGTTCCAATGTCTAAATATTCTTAAGAATAAAATGTTCTTTGTTCTTTGAAAGAGTGTACTTGCATTATTATGCTATTATATTGTCATACTGTAATTACATAATTAGTGAAATAAAATTGTCTTAAAATGACAATAATATCGTTTATCGCAATTAATTTTGGTGCAATATATCGCACAACAAAAAGTAGTTATCGTGACAGCCCTACCAGTCACATTTTCTTTCTTCATTACTTAGACAATCAAAAAAAGAAATTTTTATTTTAAATTTTTTACTATTTTATATTTTACTGCCCTCGGCTGAAGATTTTTCTGGTCGACTAGTAGTCGTTAATTTTAAGCAGTTAGTTGACTAAACGCATGTTTATAGTAATAAACCATATAATTCATAATAATGAGCTTTTGATTGCTTATAGCCTATCAGTGCTCAAGCACACACCTAAAGCTTGCCACAGTGCACCGGCAGAAGTGACTATTTTCAGTGCGTTAGGACAAAAACAGCAAGACGACTACCTTAACATTACAATAATTAGGGGTGCTCCAGCTGATTGGGTACCTATCATTATCGGCCAATAATTGCTTTGGGATGTTTGATCGGCGGTCTCTAAAAAGGCCGATCTCATAAACCAGTCTCAAGTTGATGCCGTATGCCGTGAAAGGTTTGGCACGACATGCAGCAGCACCATCTCAATCTCTGTCCGGTGCAGGTACAATAATGATAATGCTGAAGGTGAGGTACAATTCATATTTATTCATTAAATAACATATTAAGTAATTTGAAACTTTCTGTGAGACATAATTTCATAAACAGCCTGTGTGAATCACTGCGCGCGCGCTCTCTTTCCCTCTCAAAATGTGCAAATGGCTTCAAATCACATCGCATCTGCACTATAAGTGAGCTGCACGCTGCATAGTTGACACAGGAATTGTCACTTGTTCAATAGAAGCAGTGTCGCATCGTTATTAAAGTTTATAAATTGCGTTTCTTCTTAATTCTTGCCTGTGTTTAACCATTCAGCACTTGCACGCTCTCCTGGAGACTGTACAATACAATAAACATTTTTTTTATATATCACAGTTTAAAAACAACCAGAGTTGACCAAAGTGCTTTACAACACTATACAAGAAATAGGTAAATTAAAACACAGCAAACAGAAGAGAAAAACTAACTATAAATAAAAACAAAATAATTAAATATACACAAGATATATACAAGCTGTAAAAAGCTGGGGTTCCTAAGAACAAAGACAAAAGCAATTTGTCATGGCCATTCCAAAGTTTTGAGCCCACAACAGAAAAGGCACGGTCACCTCTCGTTTTTAGCCTTGTCCTAGGAACATGCAGCGAGTTAGAATTAGTAGATCTGAGCGAACTAGACAAAGTATGAGGCTGTAACAACTCAGTTAAGTACAGTGGGGCCAGATTGTGAAGAGATTTAAAAACAAACAGTAGAATCAATTCTATACTTTACTGGAAGCCAATGGAGTGAGATTAAAACCGGTGTAATATGCACTTTCTAGTAAGAAGCCGAGCTGCTGCGTTCTGGACTAACTGCAGACGGGAAGCATAGGACTGAGGAACACCAACATACAGAGAATTACAGTAGTCAAGCCTAGATGTAACAAATGCGTGTATTGCTATTTCAAGCTTCTTGAATGACAGAAACGTCTTCACTTTGTACTTCTTTGTACCACTTTGCTCGAAGCGCACACATGATGCCAGGTTCACATTATTATACTCCGTTTGCACTGCACGTACTGAATTAAAGTGACAGCGCATTGTTTGTGGTAAATATGAACATGGATTGACACGAAAATGTAGTGATTACACTATAAATGCGTATAATTAAAGTCTACTGTGTTTCACAGTCAACACATATGGCTTTTTGGCTAGGTTTAAAGGAAAAGAGCACTTTTAGATAAACAAGGCAATAATAGATGGCACTTGTGGAAGTATGGAAAGCAAAGTTCTTTATGAACCACAGGATTGTTTATAATAATGATTTAAATGCAAAAGAAAATGCAGTAGAGCTGACTGTTTCTGCCAGTCATAAGTTAATTTAGAATGCTTGTGTTAACATAAGAATAGTAATTTAAATGTTTTGCCACTTCCTTGAGCAACAACTTATATAAATCTAGAAGTAAATGCAAAAGTAAAAAGCATTGAATAATGCATTGCTTATATTGCATTTAAACACGTCTATAAAGATTGTATTACTGTTAAAAAATTAAAATAAATAAAAAATCACAATGAAAAAGCATTTTCAGTAACAATGTTTGGATTTGAAATCAAAATAATGGATAAATGTTGTGTTTGTGGTAAACAGATGGATCAGTAGTGAACTTCTGTGTGAAATCAGGCTTGTGCTGTAAGCTTTTCTGCAACAACTGCACGATTGTAAAAACAAAAATGCACTGAATGATCAAACATTTAGGTGAGAAGTATATTTTTGAAAAAATGTCTAAAAAATGCCTCCCTCTACCCCTCAAATTAAAAATCCTCTCTCACAAGTGTCACCTAAGAGGGAAATTCCTCCCCATTTTCAAAAATGAAATTCAGGCTCTGAATAAATGTTTAAAAATACTGATTGGAGTATCAATATAAATAATTCTACATGATAAAAACATGGCTTTAAAAAGATCATGATCGTATCGGCAGATACTGCTTTCTGTGATCGGCCTCAAAAATCCTGATCGGAGCACCCCTAACAATAATGTATTTTCTGTATTTATTAAGTATTTTCTGTATTTTCGGCTACAGTGATGATGGCAGTGGACGTGCACATTTCATACCGATTATATAGTCTAAAAATATTTGTTTTCCACTTGAATTGGTTCACTTAAAAGTAGACATCATCTATAGATATATTTTTCATGTCTGTGAGGCAAACACAGAGTTTTGGTTAACTTTTTAAATTAATTAATTTTATTTATTTAGTTTGACACCCTCAAGTTCACCAAGACGGCAGAAAGCACTCATTATTTTACAAAAGCACAATGTTTTGTTTTTATTGTGAGTGCACACAAATAAAAGTTCACCTTTCACAGATTCAAACGCTGTAGTAGTCTTATCTGTATAAGTATTTGAAGTTAAATGCAAATGATCGCACCAGCGCCTCCAAGTTAACTGTTATGCAGTTAACACTTCAATAGTGCACATTTTTCTCGATTAATTTTCGAGTGAGTGGCCATGTAATGTTGCTGCTACTTACATTTTTCAGATGATAAGTCATATTTTAGGTCAGTGATCAAAACAAACGTTTGGATGACCTGACCAATGTACTGTAATTACCACATAGACCAGCTGTTAATTATCTGTCCGTCGCAGTCGACTATCGGTTAGTCAACTATTAGAGGGCAGCCCTAATTTTTACATTAACAATGTGATCAATATTCTGTTTATTAAAGCCAAGTATGAATCTCATCAAGTTAGTGTTTTTAAACATTTTACAATTATTCCAAAATAATAACTCAAGGCAGAAACCGTGTAAACAATATATTTTATTTGTGAACTTCTGTTCAGCTATTCTTTTTAATAGTTAACTTTTTTTAGTTTTTTTGGATCATCAGTCATCAAAGCTCGGTAAATATTGGTCACAAACACAGAGATTAATTACTTTAAATTTCGTGATCAATGTTATATTGTATTGTATTTTTTTTTTTTTTTGTACAAATTTTTTTTTTCTCATCCAATATTTTGAGGAGAGACTGCCTCCCTTGCCTCCTTGGAGGAAGCACTCCTGATATACATGTAATTTTATTCATATTTAAATAAGCTTTCATCTTTATATATATATATAATATAATATATAATATATATATATATATTTTTTTTTTTTAGATTATTATTTAGGTGTAATATATTTTAATTTCAGCTCTAGTTTTAATTTTATTTCCATTTTGTAATTTTAGTGCAACGTTTTTAATTTTTGTAGTATTTCATCTAATATGTATATTTTAGTTTAGCTTTATTTCAATTAACAAAAGTTTTTCTTATGGTTTCAGTTGTAGCTAGCGATAATAATACAAGGTTGAGTTAATGAGTTTTTTTTTTTTTTTTTTTTTTTAAGTGAACTCTTCCTTTTAATCAGGAATAGTTAAGGTGGGAACAGGAACGTGACCACCGTGTTCTTCTCTCTTCCTGACATCCTGTACAAGACCATGAGGAAAGTGGAGGGTAATTAGTCTCAGGTTGGGAACGGCAGACGGTAAACAAGCCTGTCATGTTGAGTCGTGCGAGGCCGCTGGTTGCTCAGAGAAACGGAGAGCAATTTGTTATTGTTTTTTCTAATTTTGACGTTTTCTGGAACTTTGCATCTGCGTTTCATTAAGTATCAAATATCAGTTAAAGCATTGCTGCCTAATTACTGTTTACTCCCATTGGACGTGTACCATGTTCCCTGCATCCTGTGTCTGGAGAGACGTTTACAAACAATGTGGTTGTTAATTGTTACAACATCAAGTGCGCATATCACCTCTGCCATTTGAGGAACAGCGATGGAATGGCAACCAGCCTAGGTAATGGCAGGATCTCAGCTGCGGTGAGAACATCAGATGGGCCGAATTATGAGAGAGTCTGCCCTCTGACAGTCCCAGTTTTGGTCTGCGTATGATGGCAGATGTGGGGAGGAAGAGCGGAGCTCTTATCTGCGATCAGTGAACCCTCACCCCCTGTGAACGGGGACTTTAGCTGGCCGTACGAGCTTGTACGCATGCATCCGGAATACACACTGGGTTGCTAGGATGCAAGACAAAGATTTTCTTGGTTCTAACGAGGGGCGGAGGTGTGTACCGGAGCCTCAGCGGCCACGTCTGCGTAAATGGGTTCGACCCTTATCACCTCCTGACCTTCCCCTCTCGCACCAACCCTTTCCTTTGCTCTCATCCGGCTCCGTGGGCTTTGGTTTCAGCCAGCTCTCTAGCACTTCCCATGGAGCAATCGAGGGAGTGTGTGTTCCTGAAAACCCTGGTGTCCTCATTTATTTTGGAAACATTCACATTTCAAAGTGCAGTGCAGTCCATCTGTCACCAATCCATCTGACCCCTTCTGGCGCTCCATTGTATTTTTGGGTGTTTCTTCAACTTTGGCCACTTTTAAGATATTAACAACTGCCTTGGAAAGATTTTGCCTTTAAAAAATATTTTGCTGCTTTCCAAATCTCTTGCATTAGTAGATTTAGTTTTTAACCTTGTTTACCTCTTAACTGTTGAAATCCAACATTAAAATATGAATATTAAATGTTTAAAACAGAATATCTAAAAGAAGAAAAAAATCTTTTCATTATGTATTATGCATACATATTATGTATACACTACAGTTTTAAATCATTTGTTTTTAAAAGAAGTCTCTTATTCCCCCCAAGGCTGCATTTGTTTTTTAATCAAAAATATGGTAAAAACAGTAATATTATGAAATGGTATTACAATTTAAAATTTAATATTTTAATATATTTAAATATGTAACTTATTCCTGTGATATCAAAGCAGAATTTTCAAGATCATTACTCCAGTCTTTAGTGTCACATGATCTTTCAGAAATCATTCTAATATACTGATTTCCTGCTGAAACATTTATTATTATTATCAATGTTGAACACAGTTGTGCTAATATTTTTGTGGATACTGTGATCATTTTTTGGGATTCTTAGCAGGATCGAAAGTTCAAAAAAATAATAGTCTTTTCTAACATTATAAATGTCTTTACTATTAATTTCTTTAATCGTATACATCCCACATTTTATGAATGTTTATGAATTTTTTATTTATTTTTTAATTTTTTTAATTTTATGAGACTGTCCCACAACTGTAGCATAATTTTGCCACTAATAAAGTTTTTTCAAAAGTTAGTGCACTTTCTTAAGAAGAAATGTGACGTTCTGAAGAAAACAAATTAATATAATTTGTGAACAGGATATTTTTATTTCCAGTCAAGCTGTAATTGTCAAATTACAATGTAAAATGTGTGGAAAATGTATTTAATTTTATGTATTTAGGAAGCAATAAAAACTTGATGTGAAATTAGCCTTTGCAAGACAGAGGATTTAGTTGTTTTATTCCAAAAATGCTTTAAATATAATTTCCACTGCCATCATTTCTATCACACAATATTAAATACATGAACTGAAATGTGATTGAAATAACACTTTACAAAAATTCTCCTTTGATTTATATACATATACACAGTTGGACATTGTTGGGGGCGAAATTAAAAGTATAGAGCAGCAGATATTATATAGCTGGTGAGGCTTTTACTTTTCCTCTTTCTAAAAGTGCTCATAGTTTATTGTTTCACGATGACAGCAGCTTGCACAAATGCCATTCCCAGCACCCGTATTGTGGTGGTTGAGGGCAGGTACCCTCTTGGCCTAATCTCTGCACTATATGTCATGTAGATGTGCATCTGCCTCCACCGGCAGCCTCTCCGCTACTTGTTGTCTTTGCCACAGTGTGGAAATGCAGGCAGCTCGAGTATCACACATAAAAGCTCCGGGTGGATCTGATAGCGCTCTGCCGTGGACACATATGCTACTGTTTGTGTTTCTTGGAAGCTCGATGCTTCTCTCTAATGGCTTTTGCAGTCTCCTCAGGGGGCCAAAACGCTATATGCATGAACAGCTCCTCTTCTCAAACAGGAGTATGCGGTATATAATTTCATTTTACGAATTAAAAAAAACTGTTATGTGGGTTGCTGGGCCGAGCGGGTTGATTGATTGGCTTGTGTGCATTGCGTGGCATGCTGAAGTGTCTGTTTGCTTGTGTTTATACGCGGTACATGATATGGAACACAGATGTAATCGTACGAATGCACGGAATGCACCATGTCATTTATCATGGTGTCAGGGCACAGATGTAAACTCATTTGAAATTAAGTAATGGTTGCGAACAGTTTACTTTGTCATGTGTCGTTCCAGAGAATGCCACTCCATTGTCTCTACATGTTTAGAGCTGTTTGTCAGATTCGCCTAAGGTATCATCATCATCATCATCACCCCCGTGCTTTCTGTTGCACAACTTCATCGTCTAGTCCCGTGCTTCACCTACACCGGCGGACCGAGGGAAGTTAAACGGGTCATCTTACTTTCTTAGAAAGGGATTTTGTGACTCAAGTTTAAATCATCTGTCCGTTCTAGGACAGGGTTTTCTGGTCCCCTGGTCTCTGTTTTCTCCTCTTCCTTATTAGATAAACAGATGAAAAGATCTCGACTTGAACCGTAACACAGCCCTCTATCAGCCTTAACCAAAACAGATCCCCTTGTAATCCTCTAGACGAGATACAGAATGCCAGCACATGGAGCTGCTCACCTGTGTTCCACTTATTTTATTGTTGTTTTTGGAAAGAAATTATTGTAGGAATTGGTATTTACTTTTAAGACATTCTTAATGCATCATAAGTGTGTTCTTTTTGCATTTTTCTTTCCATAAGTAACTATTTTAATTACAGCATTCACAATATTGTTACTGTGGCTACAATTAGTTGTCAACCTGCACTACTGTTTAAAAGTTTGGGGTTAAGTAAGAGTTTCTCTTTTTATTAATTTAACTTTTTTTTTTTTTTTTTTTTTTAAAGAAATAAATACTTTTTTCCGCAAGGATGCATTGAATACTCAAAATTGAGCAGCAAATCAGCATTAGAATGATTTCTGAAGGATCATGTGACAAAGACTGGTAAAATGATGCTGAAAATTCAGCTTTGCATCACACAAATAAATTACATTTTAATATATATTCTAATGGAATATATTTTAAACTGTAATAATATTACTGATTTTACTGCATTTTTGATCAAATAAATTCAGCCTGTGTAGTCATAAGATACTACTTCAAAAAAACATTTTTGAACTGTAACGTATATGGGATTTAATTACCTTAAAAAATGAACACTTACTGTACATAACATTTGCTCAAAATTCAATTAAAATTATTTTTACAATTGTTTAAAATTGTATTTAAAATTGTTGCTACAATAAGGTTCAAGTTACATAATGCACTGGTTATGAACTTGCAATTAAAATACTGTTACTATATATCTTGATATCTTGATGGATATCAAACATTAATTGGCATTTATTTACAGCATTTATGTATTTGATACTCAATGCATTTAGTAATGTTAACTTATTTTATTAATTTTTTTTTAAGAAAAATGGTGTATGAAGACGGTGTATAATGAATGCATTAAGAATGTGTTTTTGTAGTACATATACAGGATTCAAGAGGATTGTTGCTACAGTTTTTGGTGTAAACAGGCTTTAATAGTCTCTTCAAATGACAACATAGAAATACAAAAATATCTTTCCATGTTGATTAACTCAGAGTCATTTTCAGATCTTATCAAAATATTGGCCGCTCCCTGTGTTTCTGCTGGCATGGTGTGTCTGTATATGAAAAAACATAACCTTTGCAGCTATTTGACAGCAACACTTAAACCTAAAACAATGAGCTGCGATGCTGTAATTGTTTTCTGGCTATAGAACTCGCTCGTCTCTCCACCACATTAATATGAAAGTGTTGAGTGAGGTTGTTAAAAGTGAATGCGTGGCAAGTTCATGTTTACAGTAAATCCATCACTCCCATTGGTATCTGTAAAACCAGACTGTTTTTCTTGTCTAATTGTTAGAATATGTATCTTATGTTTACCAATTCTTCCTCTCTTTTTTCAGGATTACCCAAAGAACAGGCATCCAGGATGGAGTCGAGGTTCTGTTGCATATCACGCAGGTGAGCTGTTTTAAGTTCTTAAAATTCAATCTTTTGTAATTGTAACAGTCAGTATGTTTACATGCACAGTCATTTTTTAACTACAGCAGGCTTTTGTATAGTCTGCAACTGTGGTTGTCAGAATTTTACTGTATAAAAAAAAAAAAAAGGTTGCAGGATTTTAGGTTTTATGAATTGAACATAAATTTACAGTAAAAACAATTATATAATGTTAATTATATACCAACCTACTTGCCACCATAAAAACACAAGTGAAATAAATACTGATGTATAGAAGGTGCACAGTGTCATTCACACAACTGCTAAATACCATTATGGTAACACGACACTAAAATAATGCAATAAACATGAATTTAACAACATTAGATGTAACACAAAACCCTAATATACATTGAAGGATGAAATGCACTTAGTATTTGACTTTTCCTTGCATGCTCAGGCCAGTTGTAGTCAGGTTAACATATGCATGCTGGGCACAGCCAAGCTACAATGGCATTATGTAGATCTGTTACATGGCATGATTTCATTCAGACCTAGTACATATAAAATGTGAAATGAAACTTTGAAAGTTTATATAAAAGTACTCACTCTTTTCCCACATACAGTTCTATTTATACACACACCAGTCCACACATCCAGATCCTGTTTACATAAAGTTAGTTTTGTTTTCTCTGTTTTGTCATCTCTGGTTGTATTCCTATCACAGTTCATGCATGGATTACCCAGAATTCCTGCAGGTGGTGATTTTTTTTTTTTTTAAGCTTTATTATTTGGCTCCACTTCTCTTTTCAAGCCTACACATCTATGGGCACCATCTCTACAGTGTGTGGAGGTCCTGGGTGCTGATAAGAGGATTGTGGAGATGAGATGAGCGTGTTGATTAGAAGCAAATCCTCTTGAAAATGGCAGAAGGATAAATAGCCCTATCTAACTCCACATGTCCCATCTTTCAAAGCAGCTCAAAGGAAGTTGATATCGGATAAGATTGCTGCTCAATGTAAAGATGGC
The DNA here is from genome assembly GCF_012432095.1 of Onychostoma macrolepis. NCBI lineage: Eukaryota > Metazoa > Chordata > Actinopteri > Cypriniformes > Cyprinidae > Onychostoma > Onychostoma macrolepis. The sequence goes on from NC_081177.1 coordinate 8,305,490, forward strand.
AATCTTTATACTCAACCCCGTCATGCCTTCATGCCACTCCACATAACAGATTAGCCATTGAGTATCATCCTGAATGAAACAATGTGCTGCTTTGGTGACTCATAGCCTATTGTTTAAGGGTGAGGGATTTTGCCTGTGAGCCAGATAAACTGTGACAGTTCTGATTTTTATTCATATTTACGTCTGTTTCTACCTTTAGTGGGTTATTTGGGTTCTTGGGTTTTAGCTGCAACAGTGGAGATGCTATAAAAATGTACTCTCATTAATCTTGTTTGATAGCCCAGACATTGATAGATTTGTGTTTTCCATAATAGTTCTGATGCATTCGCAGGCCTGAGTGTCCAACTCCACTATAAGATAAGCACTTCACAATTCAAAGGGAGCATTGGACATCAAGATACCTCTAGATTAGGGACGCATGATACACACCTGTACCATTTTACTTATTTATATCAACCTATATTTGATATTTAATTGCGCATAATTATTTCATTATTTTTACATTTAGATTACATTTGTTGTCATTCAACACTCACTTAATCTTTAATCTTAAAAACACTGATTTAATAACAATGTTAAATATGATCTTTTGCAAATCTTGAAATAAATATACATTTTTCAGTGTACTTGAATTGTCATGCCTAAATTTGCATTTAAAATTCATTTTAATTATTTAAAAATTATATTAGTGTGTGTTCATGAATTAATAATAAAAAATTCAAATAAACAAATGTCAAAACGTGTGTATTACATATAAATATTGAAATGTATAGAAAAATATAAATATTCATTAATGTGTTATTTGTTAAATCTTTTAAAATACATATAAATTCTAATTAATTTTAAAATTCATTTTACCCTTTAATTTGAGTTTATATATATTTCAAAATATAAAAATTCGTTTTTTTAATCTAGATAATAAAATATAATATTTTATATCTAATCATAGTAAATAAAATATTTTAACATTTCTTCATAAATTCTATTTATTTTTTCCCTTTTAATTTATGAATTTATATATTTCAAAATAGATTTGTATTTATATTATGTTATTGACCATGATATGACCGTAATTATTGTATCGAAGCAAATTTTCACACCAGTGCATCTCCAGAAGTGATGCAAGTTTGTTTATTTGCTAGTGAATTCACCCAGGCCTTGTGTTCTTCTCGAGTGTGAAAAATTCCGTCACATCATCACTCTCATCAGGGCGATGCAGTTTGTCTTTGGCACCTCGAGGAGTGTCAGGCTCTCTTGTCAGCTTTTGCGGAGCTGCATTTATGGGGCATGTCTTTTCTGCGCCTCGTTGCAGCACCCGCTGATGGAGGTCTGGCATTGGCACAGAAGCAGGTCAGATCAGGGGGGCATGACTCATTGTCCTGCCCTGATCTATAAGAGGCCCACATCTATGACTCACAATCCTGTTAGTCATCACGTAGAGACACGTTACAGCCACTGATATGTCGCTCGGGGGGTCAGGGTGCTCACACGCATCACAGCCAAAGACAGCGAGGCTATTTGCATCTCATTTTGATGAAGAAATAATCCTGGAAGTCGGGGTGATGAATTTATTTGGAGTTTGGAACACGCATACAATCCCCAGTCCTGCTTTAATTCATCCGCTGACCGTGCCAAGTGGGTCGAAATAGTTGGCAGCGAGTCGCTTCACCCCAAATCGCTATTTTCAGTCTCGTTCGCTTCGTTTTCACGGGGTATGTGACCCTTCCCCGTTTAGGTTACTTGAAAATGTTGATGACACGAACAAGCAAATCGATTTTCCGTTCTTAGCCGCCAGGCTCATAAAGCGCGTTTCTTGTTTGCGGAAGCGAGTCTACGTTCCCAGTCTTTTTCAGAGAACAGCTCTGACATTCGAGGAAAGCCCTCTCTGCACTCCGGTGTACCGTTTCCTGTCGGCTCGGGTGCCAGAGGGCCTAAAAGCTCTCCAGCAGGCTCAGTGAGAGCGTACACCGAAACACCCCCATCTATTTTTAGTCGCCTTCCTCTCCCACAGCGGCCGCGGTGTTTGCAGAGTGTGGTGTTGGGACAGAGGCCCACATGGGAATCATAATGATACAGTGTCTTCATCTCCCTCCGCATGTTCAGATAGGGATTGTTTAAACAGTATCCTGAGCTGGGAACGGGTCCCATGACAACTCCATAAATATTTACCAGCCACACACTGCAAGAGGGTTTTTTGTCTGCAGGCTACCTTTCCGTGTTTTTCTTTCACTTGCTCTTGATTGTTGTCGTCTCTTTGTTTTGTTATCTTCTTATATAAGGAAAACTTCGACTTAGGAGAAAGAAACGTACAGAGGCATGAAAGCACATCTCCTTTTCATCCTGTCAGTTTCTGGATGAAGAGTATAAGACTTCTCTGGATCATTAAGAGCAAATGTGTGAGGAATGCAGCATTAGTGCTTAGGTTCACGTCAGGTCTTGACAGCGCTCTGATGCAAAGCACTAACTTTAGCATTTCTGCTTTATGTCCTAAAATTCATTCAGATGATTCGTTTTCACCTCCATCATTGACAGTAAATGGGTCTGCCTCGAGGGAGGCTTTAAAGAGACAATGAGACGAGATACAGAAACAAATATTATGAAATATGAAATCAAACACTCCTTTTGCCTATGGTAATACTGTCCAACAGCGACACCAGCAGATGACGTACGTTTCAGGTGGAGGTAGCACTTAAATGAGTAGAGCACCTGTGATACCTGTTTACCAGGGATTTTCTATATGAAAGGTCCAAAAAGACACAAAATATGCTTTTTTGTATTATTGTATTAATGTAGATTTGAAGCCATGTAAAACTGTTTAAAGGCATCAGCTTGATCGGATCTTTTCAGTACTTTCGGTGTGTTTTTTTTTTTTTTTTTTTTTTTTTTGGCCAGAAATATGATAATATAATAAATATGATATTATATTTCCAAATATGATAACTATAACTGTATTTGTACACTACTGTTCAAAAGTTTGGGGTTGTTAAGAATTTTTTTTTGATTTTTTTGAAAAGTCACTTATGCTCACAGAGGCCGTAAAAATCCAACAAAAACAGTAACATTGTGAAATAATACAATTTAAAATAACTGTTTTCTATTTTAATATATTTTAACACATTTATGATGCAAAGCTGAATTCTAGTCTTCAGTGTCACATGATCCTTCAGAAATCATTCTAATATGCTTGTTTGATGCTCAAGAAACATTTCTTATTAATGTTGGAAACAGTTGTGCTGCTTCATAATTTTTTAAAAACCATAATACATTTTTCCAGGACTTTATGATGAATAGAAAGATCAAAAGAGCATTATTCATTGAATCTTTTGATCAATTTAATGCGTTCTTGCTGAATACATGTATTTATTTCTTAAAGAAATGTACTTCAAACTCTTGACAGGTAGTGTAAATATACACACTAGTCCAGTTTTTTCTGAATGACCTTAGTTATTCCCCAATTTTTCAGTGTATTAATGGTCAAGATATGTCGAGTTAATTTGCATATACATTTTGATGTCAAATCATGGTTTATTAATGAAAGTAGCTGCATTTGAACTATCCATCATATCTGCTCCTAGATGATGGGAAGATCTTCCATGGGAGTGGAGTAGGAGACCAGTTTGGCCCTCGCTGTTTTGAAGGGGACATCATGGGCTGTGGAATAATGTTTCCTCGAGACTATGTGCTGGACTATGAAGGTAAGAACACGTATGTGGTGCTCATCGAAGAAGACGAGCAGAAATTTCCCATTCTGTTCACATTACTGCCAATGCATACTTGAAAATACATACTTTGATCAATTTAGCATGCTTGACAGAACTGTAGTCCAAGTTTATAGATGTGCATCCAGCTCAGTTGGTTTCTCTGTCAGATGAAATGGACGACTGGGATGCTGCTGATGTACGACCAAAGCAGGGGCGTGTCGAAAATTTACTGTATTTAAACGATGAAGACGAGGAAGAGGGAGATGATCCAGAACAAGAACACGAGGGCCGAAAGGTTATGGTGAGTGTTTTAAAAAATATATATATTATTATATAAACGGTTTGATTTATTGTATCAGATGTAACATAACAGGAATAAATTAAATTAAAAATATTTTGAACTAAAAAAACAACATTATTTTAAATTGTAATATTACTTTCACAGGGTTTTTAATAAATGCAAATAAATGTAGCCTTGGTGAGCAAAACTTTAAAAGTTGAATGTGTGTGTTAATGCGTGTAGATTTACTATTTGACTGACAGATGTCTTTTAAATTTCTTGTCTCCTAACGTAATGACTTTTTAAGCCACAAAATAAATTGTTACTTCTACCGAAGTGCTTAAAGCCTCAGTTCTGCCAGCTAAACAAATGAATCATCGTTATTTGTTGTTTTTAAGCCGGTTGGAGTTGGTCATTCATCAAGTCAAACGTTTTAAGCTTGCAGAAGATTAATGCATTGAGGTCTCCCAGCGGGACGTTACACTATCAAGAGCCTTCCGTGCCAAAAATTGCACCGCGCGACTCTGTAATCAGCGAGTTTCTGACTGTCGATTCGACACGATGGCTTAACCACAGTGCTGTTCGCTTTTGCCCACTGGATGAGTTAAGATGCTCGCTTCAACACTTATGCAACAATACAAATAAGCTCGATGTCTCATAAGAGCCGTCTTCTGAGGGTACAGGATATCCCAGATGCGGTCAAGATGAATTTGCTCGCAGATATTTCAGTCAGTCGCCTGGAAAATCTTTTTAGATACAAAAGAACACCGAATACCCTCGGTGCTCAAAAACAGATGTTTGCCAAGTGTTTTCTTGTCCTCATCATGTGTCCCAAAGAGTTTTGGAAGTAGCGTGTAGCAGGACTGTCAGACGCCCAGTCTCGGCCCCGTAGCTATGGAAATGCTGACTCACTCTCTTCCCTCTCCAGCTGTGGAAATGCTGACTCACTGTCGCCCCTCTGTGCTCATCTAGGTGTTCTTCACCCGGAACGGCAAGATAATCGGCAGGAGGGAAGTGGTTGTCCCGGCCGGAGGGTTTTACCCCACTATCGGGATGCTCAGCAGCGGAGAAAAGGTGAAGGTGGACCTCCATCCTCTCAGCGGATAGTAAACGAGTAACTCCACATCTCCAAACCACAAGCGGATGGAAAAGACCAAAAAAAAAAAAAATGATGCTGAGACTTTTTTTTTTTTTACGTTTCAAGGCACTTCAGAATGCAAGTTTAACACGTCTAAAACTCCAGTGCATGTTTCATCTACAGCGATCACCTCAGCTTCAAACGGTTTACTGTGAAACCACATATTATAGAGGGGTTTGTGGCATGAAATGGTTAATATTGGGCCGAAGTATTGTACGAAGATACATTTTGTTTATTAAAAATGCATAGAAAATATTAAATTATATATTTTTAATGTACGTGTACATATGTAAATTTATGTATTGGCTGCTATACAAACATTTATTTAGCAAAATCAATCATGATATTAATAAACAACCAGACACCCTAGAGAAACTTAAAGTTATGGCATGAGGGTGGTAATAATTATTAAGAAATGATATAATCACCGTTTTCCACAAGCACTCCCTCTCGCAAATGACTTGTGAAGGTGATGAAAGCATATTACGCTTATTTTTATTATTGTGATTCATTTTGAATGTCATATTTAAAAAGTGCCATTTTTCGCTATTATTTCTATCTGAAAATGAGCGTTTGAAGGGATGGTGTAAATTGCATGGAGTAATTGCTAATTGTGACGCCAGCGGAGGCGAGTTGTGTTGTGTATCATGCACTCTCATCCGTCATCAGGAAACGCATTCAGCAACTCCAGACCAGAGAGAGAAAGATCAGAAAAGAACACCCAATCAGCTGCTTCTTGTTTATTTGTCTGTGAATGCATCTTAAACCAGTTATGTTTATTTAGTTCAGGCTTTTCTGTAAATGTAGATTTTTACATCAGTTTGTGGACATTTTATCAGATATTTCAGGGCAGATGCCACATTGGAGTCGGGGAAAAAACGTGGAGCTGTTTATTCAGGAATTGTCCACTATAATGTGAGCTAGTCTGGTTCACAAATGCTACAAGCACTTTAGAGACGCCTCAACTTGGGCTGATAGTCTGATGGGCGAGCGGCTGTGATGCTGCGCTCTAGACTACTCAACGGATGCCATTTTGCACACCTCGCTCTTGCAATAATGCCCTTCCTCATCTGTCCTGTTACATATCACATATGGAACAAAACGGTTTCATATTACACACTTTGCCAAATTTAATGTCAAATTTTGTCCCTTTCAATATATTTTCTCCTCCGACATGTCTTCTAAACAAAGTCTTTGAATGATATAAAATTTTTGGCCCTCATTTAGGTGCCTCAGTTTCTTAAGTTGCATCCTAGTTGAATCTCAGGACGTTGGTTATGTTCAGAATGAGATACTAGTTTACTGCATACTGCACAGTGTATACTGTATGTCTACAATTTTTTAAGAATATGAGAAATGGTGTAAAATTGTGGAAGCTTGTTTTGGTCATGAGATTTAAAAAATAAATAAATAAATAAAAGGGGATTGACTTTTTATCTCACAATTCAGACTTTTTTCTTGCAAAGAAGAGTTTATATCTCAAAAGTTTTTATTAATTTTTTATTTTTCAGAATTTCAAGTCGGAATTACATAAGAGAAACTCGCAATTTAATGAAAAAGTCCAAATTGAGATGAAGTTGCAATTACCTCATTCATTTTTATTTCCAGGGCGGGAGCAAAAAATAAAAATAAAAAACAGAGATGTTAATACAGAATTCTGAAGAAAAAGTCAGAATTGTGAGATGAAAATCGTAATTACCTTTTTCGGTTTTTAATTTCATGGCAAAAAACAATTTTAAGAAGTCAGAATTCTGTGGGAGAAAGTCAGCAATCTGAGTTTATATCTCAAAAAAAGAAATTACTTTTTTTTTTTTTTTTTCCTTTGCAGATTTGGGCTTCCATACAAAATGCGAGGATGACTTGTCACATAACCTCACCACATCATCTTGAATGCAGAGTTTTTCACAAAATTGGATTAAAAACTTGTTATAAAATAGCAGTGCGATCATATAAAGTAATTTAGTGTTCATTGGCCACTCTGGAAATGGAAGGTGAAGTTAAGCACAATGTATTGTGGGAAACCGTACCCAGTGCACTATGCACATTTTGCCATTTCTATGCATAAATGTTAATACTATGCACAGTATACTGCAGAAATAAGAATCGTATGCTATTCTGAATATAGCCATAGTCGACAGCTATTTTTGACAGGATGCATGGGGTTTCCAAGCACCTGCATCATTGAATAAGGAGCGTTGATTTATTCATCTGAAAGTCCCTCGGTGATTTAGAACACCCTGCATGTTTATCATAGACTATTTTCTGCTACTATTTTTTTACCTAAAATACATTAAATGAGAAAAATTGTCATTCTAAAGAGAAGAATGGGTGTCACCGTCTACTAAAGCCTTTCCATTTAGTGGTGAAATGAATATTCCAGATCAGATAATTTAACATAAAGAATTGCTTGTGTTCCAGACATAAATTGACAGCACAGGGAAGCCAAAACCAAATACCTCTATCAGTTAAGCTTATGCAAAAAGCCAAGCGGTTGTCCTCTCCAAGATCATCTGAATTCCTCCACTGGAATGTGGTTGCTTGGCGCATAAATGGGCGATGATCGTTTTGCTTTCACACAGTCTTACTAAATGCAGACTTGCGTTGAAGATGTTGATGTGTTGCTCTAATTGTAGCATGCACTCTTTTGCTAATGTGTACATAATAAAGAAACGGTTATTTCCACACAAATTTTACTTGGGATTGCAGTCAAATTCCTTTTCATACATTTTATACCTCCAGGGATGCTATTTAAAAAAAAAAAAAAAAAAGCATTAACCCTTTGAATCCTGCCTGTTACATGAGTGATTGAAATTAGGCTTGCAGTTTGAAGGGTATAAAAAGGTTGATGTATTTTATGCATAATTGTCAACTAGAAATGAATTAGAGACTGTTTGGTTTTGTGAACTTTTTTTTTTTTCATGGATGGTGTAGTTACATGACCAGAGGCATTTAAATTTAGATTTTCCCCACTGATAATGTCTGTGTCAGCTCAAAATAGAAACAGCTACCATATTCGTACAAATAATATTTAAACTGCCTGTTGTTATGTGTAAATGAGATTGCGCTGGCGCATACTAATAATGATAGCAGGACACAGAAAAATGCAAGTTGTCAAGTTGTGACCAGTGGCTAAAAAAAAAAAACATTTTTGAATAGGTAACCAAATCCAATTATAAAACTTATAAAAGTGTTGTTGCATTAAAAAGAAACCAAATTACCAGTTATTATGCATTTAATCTTAATTAATGCATTTTCCCGAACAATTGCATGTTAGTAATTTTTACGTATTAATCTATACATCATAATTACTAGCTTGTTTGAAGTTTTAGTGAGTCTAATTGAGCAACTGATCAATGTTTAACTGATTTTCCCACTGGTTAAAGTTATGACTAAAAATAAATGCCATACTTTATTTAAAAAAAAAAAAAAAAAGCGAGACATTAAGTTTGGTTCATGCTCACTTATATGGGGGGTGGATTTATTACAAGTACCTCTGTAGAAAAATAATACTCTCTCGCTCCAGACTTTGTAGTAGTAAATTTATTTGAAACAAAAGTATTCCAAGATATTTGGTCCCATGATAAAAAAAAAGTGACATAAAATAGTTAAATACAATTTTGCAATAAACTAAAACATTCAAAGGTTGCCAATCCTATCAAATGTGGTACAGCCGGGTGTTTAAGCTTTAAAGTACATCCAAGTGCATTACAGTAGTGATAGACCACTTGTGTGAAGTAAAAAACAAAAGATGGGTGCTTGAATTGAACACTAAGATTGGCCTAATAAATTCTTAAAGCAATAGCAACTTTTTTTTTTTTTTTCTTTTTTTTTTTAATTGTTTAGAGATGCAATTTTTCTGAAATTGAACAGCAGCTTAATAAAACATTCCAGCCTATTAATATATAAAACATAGAAAAAGTACCAAATGAATTAAAATTTCATAAAACTAGGCTTGAAGAGACAGTAAGAGCTCTAGTGTATCATCTAGACTAGAGAAACCTTATGAATCACCTGCCAACTACTTGGGTTTTAGTTCATTTACATTTATAGGCACATGAGTAAGCTGAAAACACGAAAAAAAATTGCACAAAAGACAGACAGAGACCCACAAACGGAGACTACATGAAAATACGCTGGTGCTTCTGGGAAATGAGAGTTCATGGACATCTAATCTATCACTCAGACCACATCATCCTCATCGTAATAATGACGGTTCCTCTTAATGAGGTCCTCCACTGAGAAATCAGCTCTGTCTTCCTCAGCTTCTTCTCCATCCCAAAAGCCCACATCTTGTGAACCTTGGTTCTTCTCGGGATCCAACCCAGACTCGCTCTCGGGGGGCGATGAAGGACTGTTGACCGGTGAGCTGCATTTTAGGGAGGAAAGTTCCTCTTCTTGTGCTTCCACTTTCTCCTCCTGTTCCATCTTTTCCTCACTGGGTTCCTCCTTGGTTTCTGTTTCACCTTGTTCCTCCTCTTCTGATAAGTTGTGTTCGGTCATGTCCTCGGAAGAGATCACCGTGTCGGTGGTGGAAGAAACGGGTGACATTTCCTCCTCCGAGCTTGGCTTCTCAATTGACAGAGATCTTTGGCAAATCTTGCTGGGTTGAGCGACCGGCGCAGAGCTGAAGATGGAAAACGGCTTGCTTCTCTCCTTGAGTGAGACGCTCCTGCGAATCTTTGGGAGATCAGATTGGTCTGAGTTGCTTGATACCGTGTCGCCCTCTGGAGGCCATTTCGGGCGGATGGGTTTGATGCCACTGCCGTCTGAGGATCCACACACATGGGTTGCGCTCTCATCCCCTTCTGACTGCGGAGGCCAGGATATCTTGAGTCGTCCCGTCTCCAGTGGCTTCTCCACCCTCTCCGAGGTGGCCAGGGTTCGGGTCTCTAAAGTGGCCGCAAGCACATTAACTTTTACCAATGGAGACTCCTCTACTGTTGGGCTGGACGTGGTTTCTTGAGGTGACAGCTTCACTTGCTCCTCGGCTCCTTCTCCTCGCACCTCCCAAAGCTCTTTGTGGGGTCGGTGGCCGAAACCCTCATCATAGTTGCCCTTGGCTTTAAACAGCTGGCAGAAGTGCGGCTTGCAGTAGACGTTGTTGTGCAAAGAGGCGTAGTTCACCAGACTGACCAAAAGAGAGCAGCAAAACATAGCGAGAGATTAGAAACAAACCAACTTGAACATTTAAATACACAAGTCCTGTCCTAAATGGCATTCTAGATCTTTTACTGAAAAAAGGTTATATTATTTTGTCAGGAATAACGTAGACAAGACAAAAAAATGGTGCATCATGACAAAGACAAAAAAATAAAAATAAAGTTGATTGTATGAAAAATGCCATATGACATGCACTAGCTTTTCCAACATAAAAATAAAAAATTAAAAAAAGTCAATTCAGATTGGCTAAATTTGTGACAAAACAACCCAACCCTTCTTATTCTCGCACTAACCGTGAATGTCACCTGTGTAACCATAGTAAATGTCAAAGATTCAGTAAGTAGGCCTATAGCATTTGTTAAAGTTTATCACAGCTGACAATGATTAGTTAGTCAAATTTGAATTAACCAAGGGGTTTTTTTTTGGTTCTGACTGTAGAGTTTGAGTCCCATATACACACACGTAAATATTTTCAAAATATATACTGCATGTGTGTGTATTTACATATACACACATAATAAATAAACAGTACACATACATATTTTATGTAAACAAAAACTTTTATTTTAGATGCGATTAATTGCTTGATAGCACTACTTTAAATACCAATAAATCAAAATGTTTGCATGTTTGTATTCTGTACGTTAAACACAATTTGTGCACTGTTAATAGTTACATTTTTTGTTTTAAAATACATATTTAATTGAGTTTTAGAGATTGCATTTCTAACAAAATATGGATGTTCCCACCATACCTTAGAGAGGTATCATGGAATGTAATTGCAACAATATAACATTTAACACAAATAAAGTGGTTATATTGTGAATATGGATTTTATTTAACGTACAATTTTATAAAAAAAAAAATTTTAAATACATATTTTGTTATATTTAAGAAAAAAGTTGTGTCCCCCAAATTCATGTCTGTGGCGTTACATCAATGTATGTCACCCCTTTAAGAACTACTTCCCGTGTGTAAATGTAAAAAGTTTAGCTACATTTCTGACAATTTCATGTGTTGCACTTTATTAGTGTCTGTGGTGTTATGTTAATAACATGCAGATCTGACACATTTTAATCAAAACTTTGATAAATACATAATTATTATTATTTCCAAAATGTCCCCTGATCTTGAAATCATCATGATGGCAACCTCCATTTTTAGAAAAGTCTGGAGTTACTGTCTTTTCTGGTAACACCACAGAGCCTATAGTAACTTGCAATATAAAGTCTGTTGTGTTACTTCAAAATGACATAAGTGGCTGTGTCATCAGTGTTTTTGATTGAAATTGTTTAAAAATAAAAACGTTCTTAAGCTTTTATTTGAATGGATATAGCATATTAAACTAATTTTAAATGCAGAGCAATACATTTTATTAGAAAAAAAACAAAACAAGCATTTTTACAAATTCTGCCTCTCATTCGCCCAACTGAAGAATGACCCATCTCCATTTCTGTAAATTACCGGTGTAGTGCCGAATTCTGACCCCCGCCAGATTATTACCCCCCTGGTATTGGCAGATTTAGGGTTAGGTGTGGGGGAGGGGTTAGGATTAGGCAATCAGGTTGGGATTTCAACAAGGGGGGTAATAATTTGGCAGGGAGTCGAAAATGGGCACAACACCAGAACTACACGACATATGGACACTTAACAGACAACTAGTCCAGTAAAGTTCAGTTCACACTGCAGAGTTTCACCGAAACCGGTTGCCACTTTTGTAAATAATCAATGTGTGTGAACGTAAAACTCAAATACAAAACTGACAACCTGCTGTGGACGTGACCAATATGATTGTTTCAGATCATTTAGTAGGCTAGTTTATATAAAAAAAAAAAACAGACTAAAACAATTAAAGAAATACTAGTAAAGTGAAACACTTTGCCTGTTAAATAACGCATTCTACACATATATTCAACATAAACATAACCTACACTGACGAGACTGCACAAAAGAATTCACAATATTGTTTAAGTAGTGTACTCAATGTTATTTCAGAAGTAGAGTCTCTTGTCCTCACCTGAGTTTAGTGTTGCAGTAGGCACAGCGGAAGCAGGTGTTGTGGTAAATCTGCTGATTCGCTACAAGTTTCTCTAGCGGGTACACAGTCTTAAGGCACGTGATGCAGGTTTCACGGACAGGCAAACGGAACGTCTACAAGTGCACAACAGTGTTTTAGAAAAATAAATAAATACAGAGATAAAACTAAACTAAAAGATAAAAATAAAAGTTAATACTGATTGAGTACTCACCCTAACAGTTTTAGGCTGGTTTTGATCAGGACTTACAACGGAGCCTGTAAAATGAGAGCAGTGTTGTTTCAGCAAAACTATCTCAAGAGGGCGCTGACTTCCAAGTGACTAACAGTGCATGTATTTGATAAAACACAGAGTTTAGTCATAAAATAAAGCATGATCAGTTCTCACTGTGTGTCAAAATACAGTTAAGCTCAGATTAATAACGAGTAGAAATTTCACTCATGATTTGTATGCAAGTGTGGTTGTAATAGACTCACCATTCCTGTCTGAATTGGGACTTTTCATAGTGTTGGATTCAGAGCCCTACAAGATAGAAAGAGACCTAGTAAGTCTCCAGTGCCAGCAACATTACTACTTTAATTTAAAAAAAAAAAAAAAAAAAAGTTATAATCTGTTGTAAGATGAAACTGCAGTTGTAACCCTTTCTGCTTTCATAATGTGACATCTGACTAAAACCTGATATTCAACAAAAATAAAACACAGGAATCGACTGCATCATGAAAAGCAGGAGATTGAAAAAAAAAAAATCTAAGAGATTCAGCCAAAAACAAAGTCAGATGTGGGGCAAGTTGTTCGATGAACAAAATATGTGTATGTACACAATAAAGCCAGGATCATATATTAACAAAAACAAATAGAGTCTGTTCAGTCCGAGTATTTCATGTTGTTAGTTCTCACCACATCAGGAGACACTGGCGGCACATTTTCCTTCTGCTTCCCACTGTGACTGCGGACTTCATTGTCTGCTGGTTCACTCTGCCAGAACCAGGAACACAAAAAGGAAAAAGGTTATCTTTGTGCATGTGCTCCCTTAAAGGAACAGTACACACAAAAATTTGCATTCTGTCATCATTTTATCATCCTGAAGGCATTCCATTCCAAAACTTTAGGATGCAACACAAACGAATCACTTTTTAAGCTGCATTTGCATGGGAAAATAGGACTGAAATCATAAAACCTCAGAAAAGGGTCATCAAAATACCATAAAACAGTCTATAAGACTCTTGACTACATTATTATATATCTGTAACTAACCTCAAGAAAAGCTGGCTAAAATTTGTGTCATTATTCTCTGATGATCCTGAAATCTGAATAAACCAGAGCAGTCCAATTCATGCATTAATCATTAAGATGGGTTTTATGAGCAGATTCATTGATTCATGCTTTTCATTTACAATTTTGGACATCACTCAAAAAGATCTAAGGCCAAATGTCAAGATTCTTGGGGATTTTTAGCGACTTAAAAGTTGCATGAGAGTCAGTCATACGGGTTTGGAACAACAGGAGTGAATGATGACAGACTTCTCAATTTGGGGTGAACTATCCCTTCAAACCAGATGCAAATAGTGTCATGTCAGCAGAAAGACTGAACATTTGCATGTGATGAAATCATACGGTGTGATGGTAACGGAGGGAGTGTTTATGGTGAAGGGGGGTAGAGGGGGTTGTCACTCACAGTGGGGGAGGAAGGGAAATCGTGCTTAGTCACAGCTGCCTGGTACATGGCCATTCGGTCCCTGAGAGGGGTGGACTCCACCATTTTGACTCCAGAGTCAAGACTTTCTGTGAAGAACGGAAGAAAAAGAGTCAGATTAGTCAGTGGGGGTCTCTACTAACTCAATGAAATACAATGGGGAAAAAAAGTATGTGCGCCACAAGGTCAAAGCGGGAATGGGAAACAGGAATTTCCACAGAACTGCCATCAGCACTTTCCAGAAAGCGGATTCTTACAGTGTTGCAAAAAGGAAGCAGGAAGTTCAAGATGTGAGATCATGTAACTGAAAACATATTGAACAAGACCCGTGTGTTTGTTTAGTGTGTTTGTTTTAATTCTGTACCTTTATCTTCCATGTTCTCGGATCCACTGTCTCCTGTTTTCCCAGGCTCACTGGACACCTAAACAGACAAAGAAACGAGTGTTAATGAAGAGTGCTAAGCACAGAACAAGGAAAAAGAGAGCGTTAAGAAGTCCTTCAAGTAAATGTGACTAGCCATTTGACACCCATTTTACTACTTGAATGCGAAGCATTTCAGAATGAAACAGGATATTCAATGTAATTTCACAGACTTTAATGTCAGACCCAATGCAAATTTGATCTCATTTCCATTCTCCCCTCACAAAAATTTCCTGTTTCTCATATTATCATGTCCTAGTGGCTGCTAGGGACTGGGTAGTTGCGAAAGCATTGCTAGATGGTTGTTAGAGTATTCTGGGTGGTTGCCATGATGTTAATGTGCAGTTGCTAAGGTGTTCTGAGCGTATTTAGCATGTTGCAGTTGGTAGGGTGTTTCAGATGGTTGCTAGAATGTCACCAAGTGATCTGGGTGGTTGCTAAGGCATTGCTAAATGGTTGCTAGGGTATTCTGAGTGCCATGGTGTTCTTATGTCGTGGTTAAGGTTAAGTCAAGTCACCTTTATTTATATAGCGCTTTTACAATACAGATTGTGTCAAAGCACTTAACAGTATCAAATTGGAGGATAGAGTGTCAGTAATGTATAATGATAAGATTAAACACTCAATTTTCAATTTTCAGTTAAAGGCATTTCATTATTGAATTCAGAGATGTCATTGTCTCGCTCAGTTTAGTTTAAATAGTATCTGTGCAATCAAATCGGCAAAAATCGCTAGAAATTAAGTGTCCCCAACTGAGCAAGCCAGAGGCGAAGGTGT
Organism: Onychostoma macrolepis; assembly: GCF_012432095.1. Lineage (NCBI taxonomy): Eukaryota > Metazoa > Chordata > Actinopteri > Cypriniformes > Cyprinidae > Onychostoma > Onychostoma macrolepis. Next base: position 8,320,696 of record NC_081177.1, read on the forward strand.
TCTGAATGGTTTTTCAATGTTGTTATGTGGTTGCCAAGGGCTTCCAGATGGTTGCAAGGGCATCACTAAGGGGATGCTAAGGTGTTCTGGGTCTGTGTAACAAAGTGAATTGCTTCTCAAAACTTGCCCAATCATGGCCAAAACAAGCCCAATCTTTTTTCAGGGGAAATTGACTAGCAACATTGTGTTCTGGGGGTTCTTCTCAGTCAAAAATTATGTTCTAGGGTGCGTTTCCCAACAGCAATTATGGTCGCAAGTTCTGTCATTACCACTAAAGTTCAATGGAACTACTGACCATAGGCATCTAACAATGCACCCCCGGGCGGACTTGGCAACACCGGAGTTCTTCCTTCAAAATGTAAGTCTCTAGGATTTATTTTTTTATCTGTTGCCCAGCAAAAAATAAATAGATACAGATATCTTCATATTAAGCCTTATTCAGTGCAGAACAAAATTACACCCCAAAGTTTAACACTCTGGGTAAGGGGTTTGTTGAAATCCCCCAACCCATGAGCTAAAGTAATACTTTAGTAAACAGCACTAATTAGCAATGTGACAAGAGACATTTAAAGCCATGACAGCAGTGTTTAAACATGTCTCCTTCTCTGGCCGGCCAGCTCCTCCACTGACATCAATAATCCTCTAATGAGCTCTGAGAGAGTCGTGGACAGACACCAGCGTCTGGCTTTACTGCCACAACACCACCAGCACACACAGCACAACTGCTCTCATGCAATTCTACACCCACCGGACTGAGACACATGGAGAACAGAACAACCCGTTACTAAACCCACAACATTAACCCAACAGTTTGAGACCCTGTTGATGTGGCTGAATTGCATGACGTGAAATATTAGATCAAATGAGCTGCTTTTGTCACAATGTTTGATCCGTAAACTTTTCGGTAAATTATTCATTAAAATCACGGGCAACATTTATAAAGTTCAACATCTGTTCCTGTTTGCTTACAATACTTCAATATAATAAACCTAGCAATTAAATGGGAGGGAAAACGTTGTATTTCTTCATGTAGTGATATTAAGTCTTAGCTTTTGTTTCAGAATATGACACTTAAACAAAACCATTTACTTTTGAAGTGCCTAACAAATACAGTCCTACAACAGTGCAGTCAATCCCAGGACAAACACATCCTCCAAAAAGTCTGCTGTATCCATTGTCATTGTTCTCAGGAAAGCAGCACGACAGGAACTAAAACTGACATCATCCCACCCAACAGAGAGTTTCCACATGTAACAATAACAGTATCGATCTAAAAGCCACGTGTCTTACCTATTTAAAATCAGACAGACAACAACGGGCGGTCCGCCGTGATTCCTGGAGATTTACAGAGCCGAGTCTGTCTGCCTAAAGCCCGGCAGTGCTCTGAGAGCAGATTAGAGACGGTGAGCATGCCAGTGTTTTGCTGGCAGCAGCGGGAGAGATGGAGAGGGGGAGGGCTGAGAGGGTGGGGTGGGGTAGGCAGCTGCTTGAACCTCTAAATCCAACAAGGGGGCTGAAACCAGCCCACCCCAATCGTGGATTAGCCATCAGCGCGGCTGTGGGGGAACCAGCCGGCCAGGCATCAGTGCAGCGTCTCCAGGCTGGTGTGCCGACACCAGGGGAGCGGGAAATAAACACAGTACAAAAGGCAAAAGCAGCGCAGCCATAGGGGGCATCAGCCCAGACAAAAGACCCTCTATTAATCCAAAACACACAAAAGATGGGAACATCTGAGCCACGGCCTGCTAGAAATGAGGAGTGTCCTATCAGAGCATAAAATCTGTGACAAAGGATAAAATATGTACAGTACACATATACTATCTATCATAAAAAATTCAGTACACTTTCATTTCATTTAATCCTTGAAATAAAGTGGCAAAAGGAAGATATTTTTAAAAATTTGAAGATTATGCAATATTCAATAAATCTATACATTTACACACTTTTATCTTATTATAATGACACTATTATTATTCTGTTATTTTAGCATCGAGATACCATTATATTTTATTAAAATTTTGCATCAGTTTTATTTTTATAAGTCAATTTTCATTTTAGCTAAAGTTTTACTAATTTTGTTTGTCATTTTTACTAGTTTTTATTCATTTCAGATTTAGTTAGTTTAGTGCAGTTAACATACATACACACACACACACACACACATACACAATTTATCATCATTATTATTATTTTGACAAAATATATATTATATAATTGTCAATTTTCTTTTTTTTTCATTTTAATTTTACAGTTTTAGTCATTTTTAATTCTTAGTCATTTTTAATGTCTAGTTTTTATTTCAGGATTAGTTTAGTGCATGAAGTTTAGTTAACACATACAGGTGCTGGTCATATAATTAGAATATCATCATAAAGTTGATTTATTTCACTAATTCCATTCAGAACGTGAAACTTGTATATTATATTCATTCATTACACAGACTGATATATTTCAAATGTTTATTTCTTTTAATTTTGATGATTAAAGCTTACAGCTCATGAAAGTCAAAAATCAGTATTTCAAAATATTAGAATATTTACATTTGAGTTTGAATAAATGACATCCCTAAAATTCTGGGTATCTCTTGTTCTTTGAAACCACAATAATGGGGAAGACTGCTGACTTGGCAATGATCCAGAAGACGAACATTGACACCCTCCACAAAGAGGGTAAGTCACAGAAGGTCATTACTGAAGGGTGTGGCTGTTTACAGAGTGCTGTATCAAAGCATATTAAATGCAAAGTTGACTGGAAGGAAGAATTTGGGTAGGAAAAGGTGCACAAGCAACAGGGATGACCGCAAGCTTGAGAATACAGTCAAGCAAAGCCGATTCAAACACTTGTGAGAGCTTCACAAGGAGAGAACTGAAGCTGGAGTCAGTGCATCAAGAGTCACCACGCTCAGACGCCTTCAGGAAAAGGGCTACCAAGCCACTTCTGAACCAGAGACAACGTCAGAAGCATCTTACCTGGGCTGTGGAGAAAAGAACTGGACTGTTGCTCAGTGGTCCAAAGTCCTCTTTTCAGATGAAAGTAAATTTTACATTTCATTTGGAAATCAAGGTCCCAGAGTCTGAAGGAAGAGTGAGAGGCACAGAATCCATGTTGCTTGAAGTCCAGTGTGAAGTTTCCACAGTCAGTGATGATTTGGGCTGCCATGTCATCTGCTGGTGTTGGTCCACTGTGTTTTCTGAAGTCCACAGTCAACGCAGCCATCTACCAGGAAATTTTAGAGCACTTCATACTTCCTTCTGTTGACAAGCTTTATGGAGATGCTGATTTCATTTTCCAGCAGGACTTGGCACCTGCCCACACTGCCAAAGGTACCAAAAGCTGGTTCAATGACCATAGTGTTACTGTGCTTGATTGGCCAGCAAACTCGCCTGACCTGAACCCCATAGAGAATCTGTGGGGTATTGTCAAGAGGAAGATGAGAGACACCAGACCCAACAATGCAGATGAGCTGAAGGCCACTATCAGAGCAACCTGGGCTCTCATAACATGCCACGCCGCATTGCTGCAGTAATTCAGGCAAAAAGGAGCCCCAACTAAGTATTGAGTGCTGTACATGCTCATACTTTTCATTTTCATACTTTTCAGTTGGCCAAGATTTCTAAAAATCCTTTCTTTGTATTGGTCTTAAGTAATATTCTAATATTTTAAGATACTGATTTTTGACTTTCATGAGCTGTAAGCTCTAATCATCAAAATTAAAAGAAAGAAACATTTGAAATATATCAGTCTGTGTGTAATGAATGAATATAATATACAAGTTTCACTTTTTGAATGGAATTAGTGAAATAAATCAACTTTTTGATGATATTCTAATTATATGACCAGCACCTGTACATGCATATATACACACTTATTATTAACAAAATAATTAAATGAAAAATTACTAATAAAACTAAATGACGCACACTGGATGGTAAAACATCTGCGAAATTCTAGCTTCTTATGAAATGTGTCCACCCTTCAGACTCTGCACGTCATTACATCTAGTCATATCTGGAACTTCTCTTTATTAACTGCTTTTCTCAGCAGTTCATTACTCAGTTCAGCTCTCAAAGTAGCCCAAATTCAATATCCAGCGACATTCATAAAGAAAATCTCTGCTGCAGATTTAAAAATAAATAAAAACTGCTGGAGGAGTTGGATGATGAATTCAAATCATTTCAGCCCGTCTCTCTCCCTCATGACCATCCCTCAGGTTAAAGGAGAGAAGTTTGGCTTTGATGGGAGCAGAGAGCCTGAACCCTGCAGTGATCATGTGGATGTTTATCTCATGACATCAGCCCCCCGGTGAGAACAGCAAAGACTTTGAATGAGAGCAACCTTATACCTGTTTAATGATGAAAAATGTCTTTTGACAGGGTGAGGAGTTTGAGTTTAGCTCAAAAAATGAATTTTAATTATTCAGTGTAACTACCAAGTCCAAAAATTAAAAAAAAAATCACACAACAAATGTAGTCGGCTGCAACCAGATCATTGAGTGAGTTAAAGTGAACTCAAGAACCGAATCAGTGTCTAGTGTTCTTTTGAGTCATTTCTTTTCCATGAAATGTCTTGTTGGACTAAACTATTCACAAATTTAAATCACTAACTGAAAGTTTGGATTAGGGATGGGAAAAAGTCTCTAACCCCAATAACTACAATTTGTCTTTGCAAGAACCACTAACTATGGTGTGGATCCAAGTTCATTGCATGCTGGGACGTTTTAAACCACTAGTGATGCAGTGGTGACGGTACAATGGGAAAAATGCATTCAGTTTCAGTCTTTCCCTCTCCTCCACCCACGCTACTTCAAAACAGCTTACTCTTTTGCAGATAAAATGTTGGCCACGACTCCCTTTGCAGTCCGTGGAACAAACAAGAGACACCATTGTGCACGGTGAGGTCCCAGTACATTTTGAACACATAACCTTTGTGAAAAATTAGATTAAAGAATAAAGCAAAATGTCAGATGAAGACGAGGCATGACTAAAAAGACACCACAAGAATGTTCCTGTCATCAACAACCACACAGACTAGCAGAGAACAATAGATCAGAAATTCAAATCAGTGGATCTCGTTTCAAAAGAAGCTTTCGTAAAACCTGACTTCCACATCTTCTGACAAAATTTAATACAACAATGTTAGAGTGTTGTTGTGTTTTGTTTTTCTAACTCCAAGTATGAACAATAGGAGAAGTAATGCTAGAATTAGCAAGCAGCACTAACATTTAATGCAAGGTTACAGAACACAAGTTAACAATAGTGATCCTGCAGGCTGTTTCAGAGCAGTGACCAACAGAAACAACCTTAGAGCTCAGAGGGAGACTGGAGAAGCACACTTGTGTCTTCATGACCACAGACCATGTGATTCACAGCATGACCGGTCTCTTGAATGTTTTGAATACAAGCGGATATCTAGCCAGCAGAACAGACAGATGTAGTTTGATCGTGTTGTCTTGATCACAGCACTTAATCAAACTTTAATATACTTCAAGGGGACATAGGAGTAGACGTACTACTGTACATACTAGACTTACTACTTGAGTCACAATGCAAAACATCCTCCCCAGTCCAACCTGAACATTTATGAATGTGAACAAAGCTGCAAAAACATGCCATTCAGGAATTATACTACCATTCAAAAGTTTGGAGTTGGTAATATTTTTAAAACAAAATTCTCTTACGCTCACCAAGGCTGCTATGTTATTTGATCAAAAACAGCAATATTCTGAAATATTATTACAATTTTAAAACAACTGTCTTCTATTTTAATACATTTTAAAATGTAATTTATTACTGAGGCAAAGCTGAATTTTCAGCATATTACTCCAGTCGTTAGTGTCACATGATCCTTCAGAAATCATTTTAATACACTGATTATTTTGACGGTTTTGGTCCAAGAAGTGTCAATTAACATTTATAAGATTGTAAAAATATTATAATTTTAAAAAGTTGGGGAGGGTTGGGCTTTTAAATTGCACACACACTTTCAGTTCATTTATACATACAAGTAGTGGTATCTACTAAACTGACAAGATGCCCAATTAAGATAATAATTCGAGGGCTGAGAACCAGAAGGACGTAAGTGACATTTTTGGTGAAATGGAGATATATACATCAAATGAAAGCTCTTAATGAGCTCTTTCTACTGGCAAAAGTACTGTCATCCATTTGTATTATAAACAATTGAAATCAGTACACAAAGTCAGATCAAACTATGGTAGAATTTTTGTTTTGTCTCTCCTGTAAAGTTGGTGGAATGTCACTTACACCCTTCTGGTTCTCACCCCTCGATATGCACCAATTTAGATAATTATTTGTACTTACATTGTTGTGAAAGGTCTCGCCTTTTTCAAACATCATCTTCAGACTGTTGAGAGGCACTGTGGGCTTTTCGATGGGCACATCTCTTTGCGTCCACTTCTCCATCGCCTGGTCACTGTCGCTCAACAACTGGGTCTCTGTGCTGTCAACAAGCTGGCCGTCTGTGGACTCCAGTGAGGTGTTAACACTGGGATCTAAAGGCTGTCGCTGATGGTTCTCCTGCTGTGTGGAGTGTGTTTTGGGTTCTAGAGATGTAGGCGTTTCCGCTGGTTGTTCCCAGAGCTGCTTTAGGACACTCAGATTCCCGTTGCGCGAGGAAGGAGCCGACTTCTCTGGAGACTGTAAAGAAGAACAAAGAGACTGTCAGTAGTGTGTTCACTCCTGGGGTTTCTCAACTTTTAAACTCTAATCTCGACAGAAGACAATCCAGACAATGGAGTCTGACTGTACTGATCTATAACTATCTAAATTGAAATTCAAACATAAAAAAAAAAATACAAATTTAAATAACAGTATATACAGATTAAGTCAATCTTAAATTTTTAATAAGACCTAAATAAAGATCTAATTATAAACACTAATACATACACTCATGATTAAAAATACATTACTGACTGAATGTCTCCAGGGCTTTTATGACAATTTTGACACTGAAAACCAACAGAGAAAGACTCAGGAAAAGCAGTAAGCAGATATAAATGATTGAGAGTATCTTGTCAATATCTGGATTAGTAGCAATTGGCTAAACAAAATTGTTAGTCAGTTAGGAAAAGGTTGACTACAAAAGCTTCAGAAACCTGGCAAATGGAAGGAGTGGCTCCCTCAGACTGTGCTGGTGGAAATGAGGGGGAAAAAATGCAGCACCAGATGCTAGTCTTTAGAAAATATCTGCATGAGGGAACTAGGCCAACCCCCTTACAACAGGACAGACAAACCAGGAAGAACATAAAAAGGGGAAGTAGTGACAGGAAACGGGGGAAAAAGAAAGTTTGAAGGATATTACAAGCTTAGTCACATGTCCAGGTTGTGTGAGCAGTTAACATTTAAGGTTCAATTTAAGTTTTAAAAATGTTTTTGTTAAGTTTGTTTAATGGTTAATGGAATACAAACTGATAAAAATACTTTAAATTTATAATAATAATAATAAAAAAATGTATTTAGACTATAAATTAGTACTAAAATATTTTGAATTCTGAACACAGACATGAATTACTTTAGGAAAAGAAAAAAAAGTACCGTACTTATAAGCTTAATAACAATGTTATGAATTAAGAAGTTTTTTTTATAAATAGAACCCCCCCCTCCCCCCCAATCAATCAACTAGGAGTTTAAAAATCTATTTAGCTTTTATTACTAAGTATAACTCATACTGTTGTGGTGTGCTTACATGCAAAAGCAACTAAGGCGTGCTAATTTGACCCTAGTTTCCTCCCTTTAATGCATGCTACAACAGCTCACATACTTCAGGCTGATGTTAAGATGTCTTCTGGAGTCAGCTATTCAAATTCCAGACAATTATGAGGTCTGACACAAACACACTGAACCAACTGGCAAAACAATGCAAGGCATCCACACAATGGGGCAGAAAGCAAAACCCTTGATTTAAAAAAAAAAAAAGTTTAACAAAACCTCAATGCAAAACCTTCATAACACGAAACGGCTGCATTCTCTTTCAAATAGAGTCATATAGTTCATACCTACATCCACAAGAGTATCATCCTGCTCATCCTCATTTCTGCAGCTCCTGACAAACTCTCACACCATTTACTGAAGCTTCCTCATAGTGTTTTATTTATGAAGAAACACTACCATTCAGAAGACACAGATTGACTGGACCAGTTATGTAAAGCGCATGGGAATTACCTGCAGATTAAGACGTCTAAATAGGGATTGAGATGACTTGACACTGAATGCATGTGTGTCTAAACAGCAGCAGCAGTAGTTTAATAGTGCAGTTTTCAGATAGAAAACTAGATAATGAATAGCAAGGTGGTGAGAACTTACTTTTTTCTTGTCTGAACTGGTTTCTTCTGCTGCTTTCTGGTACCTGAGAAGAAATGAAGCGGAAGTGTTGTTCACTCAGCTGAAACTCAGGAAGAGTAGCTAGTTTCTATGAATATTAAAAACTAATCATCAGAAGCTTGACTTCTGCCTATTTCTGCCCATTTTATCTGCCTAAAAACTAAAAGATCACCTTTGATCATTGGTGGCCCCTAGTGGTCACATGTAGGAGTGCAAACTGATGAACTGGACTGTCTTGATTTTGCTTCCAGTTTTATTTTCACGGCATGTTAAAAACAAAACTTGAAATCTAGCCTAAAGGGGTTTCAGATACACTAACCATCTGTTGGAAGGACTTGAAAACATTCCCAAGCACTGGAAGCAGGAAGTCCATCTGATTTTCAAAGGAAATCAACATTCAAACTAATCGTTGGCTCTAAATGTAGGTTAGTTGGAAAGAAAAACAGTGATAAAGACTACAAAAATGATGATAATCATAGTCCTGCAGGCCTGAACAAACGCAACAGTTTAAAACAGCCGAACACATGATTTATATTTGCCCACACCTATCATAGGTCAGTAATCAGACTCGAAACCATTTAATCCTTCGCTTTGAATTCTTTAATGCTCACTAAGCCAGCTGGCAAATCTACAGTAGCCTACTTGGGATGGTGAAGTCATTGATGTAGGTGTAGAAAGGAAGCCAAAAGCAGAACGCTGGAAAAGACATTAGAAAACCTGACAGGAGATGCACTGGAACAACTCCAGATGCTTTGAGAAATTCCTCCGCACAGGAAATACACTGACCGAGCTGCTTCTAATGAGTCGGGCAGCAGATATGTAGCTGTAAATCAAACATGTACGCTAGTGGTCCAGTAACTGAGACCAGACTGAAAATGGGTTTTAGAGTTCTGACATTTTTAAAACAAGAAATGTGAGAAAGTATTTGGAATTCTCATAGGTCAATGTAAGTAAACTTGTCATTAATGTAAAGTATATCATTTGTAGGCTAATTAAATTAAACTGTATTAAATTTCACAAAATGCGCCTCGAATAATTTGACTGTGTGTCTGGGTGTTGACAGCATCACTGTAGGATTTGACAGCACTTTCTGCTGATGAACCTCCTGATAATGTTGGAGCAGAGGTCTGAACATCATAAACCAATTTAGAACAAAACAGCAGCTTTTAAAACAGAGGTGCATCGTAAAAAAGGTTTAGAAACAAGGTCTAAAGAGCACTAAAAGAGTGCTGAAGTGAAAGCAAATTGGAGAGGTTAAGAGACAAGTGAGATCAGTTTTAGATATGCAAATCCTGAAATTTGCTTACTTGGAAAATCGCTCAGCAATGGCTGTGTTTTTGCCTCGCACGCCAACAATGGAGAGCTCCTTTGCTGTAACTCGCAAGGACTGTGAGGCCCATTGCCCGCGATTAAATGAACTGACTGCCATCTTGGTTTCCTGATGTCTTCAGTAGGACTTCTGTTATGACAGAGGCATTTCAAATATTAGTTTAGTTTAGTTTGTTTCATTTATTTATGCAGGGACGATGCACAACAGAAGCGTTGTGCCAGAGTTAGCTATAAAGCTAATTTTCATCTGCAGTCCCTGGGCAGAATGTTGTTACAAAATTGCAATATTCAGTCACAGACAATACAATACAAACAAAATGACATCATAATCAAGTCAATGATTACACATTTGATTTTCTTTAAGCGTAGTTTTAAAAATACTAAATGTTGTACACTGTCTAATATAAACGGGTATTAAATTCCATCTTTCTGCTGCTCTAAAAGCTGATTGTTAAAATGAAGACAAAATTACTTGCTCCTTTGATGATTACATAGCCAGCCCAGGAGTTTTTAAACCAAGACTCTCAGAAACCCCCCCAATATATAGAAAAGTTAGATTTTTCAGTACCACTTATTAAACCATCAAAATTCATTACAATATCAGATGATAAAGTAATGATTTTTCCCAATACGCTCTTAAATATAAAAGGTTCTATTATATTGGCATTGATGGTTCCATGAAGAACCTTTAACATCCACGAACCTTTCTCTTCCACAAAAGGTTCTTTAAACTCTTAAAAATAAAAGGTTCTAAAAGGCAGCAAAGCCATAGAAGAAACATTTTGGTTCCTCAAAGAACCTTTCAGTGATCAGTTCTTAGAAGAACCACTTTTTCTTAATGTCAAGCACATTTTAAAAATCTAAAGAACCTTTTTCCACTATAAAGAACCTTGTGCGCCTTGAAAAGGTTCCATGGATGGTTCTTCATGGAATAATAGATGCCGATAAAGAACCTTTATTTATAAGAGTATAGACTATAAAATTGTTCTATAGACTATAAGAAATGGTTATAAAAACTGTTAAAAGGTTCTTTAGGGAACCAAAAATGGTCCTTCTATGGCATCGCAGTGAAAACCCCCTATTGAAACCTTTAATTTTCAGTGTGGATAGAAATGTGGTAAATTGAATTTTATTTAAACAACTGAAAACCCTACAATCAGACGTTAAAAAAAGCTGGCCCAATACAATGCATTGGGGAAAAAAAAATAAAATAAAAATAGGTATCCAATTATACTCAAGGCAATCATGCGATTGCACAAATCAAATGGGTCATGAAATCCCCAAAACACCTGTGGGACATTCAAAGGCGGGAGAAATGATTGTTTTACCATATCACTCTTGAATGAATCATTCAGCGTCAGTGCACAACACCTGTAGATCCAGACATGCTCAGACTTATGCCTGATATGACAGAAAACAGCAGAACAATTCTCTTATCACATGAGGTCATGCCCGTTAAGGTACTTACAAAATTCACAGGAAACCAATCATCTGTGGGCAACCGCAAACCGCTCCTTACCCATGAATTCATCACGTACACACAGGTGAGAATCTTATATGAATAGACAGAAACTGCTGGAAGTTATCCATGTAAAGATTAGGATCAGAATTTTCCTTGCCACAGCAATTTTCTCAGTAAATAACTATGATTAGGTTTCAATAATACTAATACTAATTCCTCAAATTAGCCAGCTTTTTAACATCTTTTATTTTAACAACAGCATTAAAAGCATCTTAGCTTTAGAAATATATCAATTCAAACATGTTCTCCACCATGTACAGTTGAGCAAAGAGCTTTGTTTTAGCTAATGCAAGAAAGAAGCAGATTCGCAGTTAAAATGTCACTGAAGCTGCTGATACAGCAACTGAGTCATCATTACCTCAGATTACTTCACTTACATAAAACCATAAACAGAGTTTTAATCTGCTATATAGTCTGTTGCCTGAGAAAGAATCACATCAAAGGAACCCAAAATTAGCTTTATTAAGTTTTAATACTCTGAGAGATCTACGTTTTCTCAAGGATCTCTCATATTGAGACATTAGGATGTGACTCAGAAGATGAGACACTCTCGCTCTCATCTCATAAATCAGGACTTCCTCAAAGTCAACAAGTTACAGACGAGGGCTTTCCAAAATTGCTGATTTGCTTCAAGTAGACACTCATCCATTCATCATAAACGCAATGTTCCCATGTCATTTTAAGCAGAAGCACATTCAGATGAATTCAATGAAGCAGAAATATCACACTCAGGTCACATCAGCATGCTTAGACAAGTCTACAGTTTATTCCCACAGGTTTGACTTACCCTTGCGCTCTGCTTTTAATCATATTATCAGAAAGGTTCCAACGTCTTTTGACCAATACATTTTCAATACTTCACCCAGTCATTATAGTCTTTTAAAAACCACAAAAAGCAATTTATAGCTAGTCAAAAGTAATATTTCAGTATTAAATTCATAACTTTTCCAGGCCTGGAAATCACAGTTTTAAAAAGTGAAAGCGTGTAAAAATAAAAACTTAATAAAAAAATATTTTCTCAGAATCATGTTTCAAATGAATGCACATTTCCTTTTAAGTTGCTAAGATTATTTCAAATTAATAAATACAAATATTCTGAAATATTTTGTTTAGTTATTTTTTCATTTACGCAACAATTTTCATAATGCATGCAATACACAAATAATGCTGAAATGTATGTGCTCATTTAACTTTGATTACAAATAACTGATATTTAGCATTGAACTACGTATTACAACTCTCAACCCGTTTTACACAAAAATGACTTTCTAAAATTAACAAATGCAGTAAGTTTTCCATTACATTTTACTGAAAAGAAAGCTGTCCCCTTTAAATTCACTTAGCAAGTTAGATAAATCGGCTGGTGAGACCATTGAAAGCAAAGTGAAAAGTGAGAAGCAGCTCAATCAAACAAAACCATGAAGCATGCATTCAAAATGCAAAACATGACAAGCTTGTGTTCCCTCTGAACTCATCAACTCAAACAAAGGCCCATGAATCACAAATCAAAACATACTTACTTTAAACTTGCAGTCTTTCAGTGGGTGTGCGTTTGAGTTTTCTTCTCGGCCTCTCTGTCTGTCCTCTCAATGCTCTGAACACTCTGCCTCTGCTCACTCTCACATTGTTTGTGAGTGAGGAAATATACTGACTCCTCTCAGCCAATGGGAAGAGAGCTGCTTTGCACCTAGCAGGTAAGGCTCCTCCCACTTCTGGGCTCAGCAGTTCATCATCAGACTCTCAGAAGAACAGACAGAGTGAGTCAACAAGGCCTCTACTCAGTCTGGGAATCCCACAGGATTCCTGGAAGTGAGCAAAAGTCCCCGCCTCCATGTCCTGCTCATATTTCACCCCAAAATGAAAAGAATTCAAGAGGACAATAAAGATTGTAAGTTGTGTGCAACTTCATTAGAGATTCTTATTAAATTCTCCTCTAATATAAAATAAAACTGTGGGAACACAAAGCAATGATGTCTCACAGAGGAGCCTGTCTAGGAGACTTCAGGAAATGAATCAGTTTTTTTTAATCCCAGTCACGTGGAAGTCTTACTTGAGACTGGACACGACATTCCACAGTGTTATATTACGCCTTTCAACACATTATATATATATATACATGTTTCCTCAGAAAAAAAAGGTTTGTAAATGTATAAAAATAAAAATATTAGTTATTTCCAAATTTTAAATTTGTATACTTTAATGCCTTATTTTTCTTAAGGGGGCCAATAAAACTCTATAAAATATTCTCCTGGATTTGTCAAGCACGTTAATTCAGAAATTGTTGGTGTTTCATAAATGGAAAAGTGATGATGTTCCACTTTTTACTCAATTGTGTCATGTTGAGAACCAAGAGGGAATAAATTATTATTATTTTTTATAAACATGAGAATGGGCATATATGAACAAATATCATAAGAAAAAAAACTTAAATATTATTTAATGCATTTTTCCTAATTACCATTTTGCTGAGCACATTTATTCACATTTTTATAGATTTCGATAAAACAGAAATACATAAACAAATGAAATAATAACGAAACAGAACAAATACACAAAATGAACACTAAAAAGAACTTTGTGGCTTTCATTTGTGATCCACATCTGAATAATCATAAGGAAACTTCCTCACAGAATCACAATCAGGCCATACATAGGCTATATCAGAGCCAGACAAGATGGTTATTATCAATTATAAAGAATGTAAATGCTGATCATACTTTCTTATAGAATAATTTACTATTATAATTCTATATGCAAGGTAGACGTGTGCTAGCAGGTCAGAAGGTGGACACAAATAAACTGAGATGGAGATGTGACTAGTGCAGAGCAAATTTTTTCATAGTTTGCGCTTCATTATTTCTGTCTCAGCAGTTTATCACTTCCCTAAGGCAGAATTATGATTTCATCATCACACTCCCATTCACGACTCATTTTAGAGTAACTGATGAATCACAAATCAAGGGTTCAGCAAGTTCATTCTCTAGAACAGAATAGAATTACTTAGTATAAAAAAGATGGGGACATTTAGAAACGAGTTGTTGATAGTGAAAGTTTACATACTAAAAATAGCAGGCCCTCCCTGTCCAGAAGGGGGCGGCAGCAGCAGAAGTTGTTTTTGTATCAATATCGCATTACATGCGGATGAAGTGTGAACGAGCCATCAAAGGTTCCTCCGTCGAACTGAGGTAAACAAAATTTACTTTCGTGCTTAATGAAACTTGATTTCATTCATGTGTGTAGGGTACTTTCCTCTGGTACTTTCTATATCTCTATGCAGGCGAAAAAAGCTCTACATTTTAAACTTTCAGTTTCTACGCTACAATAAAATACATTGTGAAAACAAAATGAGCGCGCGCACAAATTTGTAACCGTAACAGTAACGCTGTTTATTTTTAAACGGAAGTGGATCGGAATAGAATGTTGCGCATCATTTGATGAAATGACTCTCTCTTTGTTCTCCTCAGTTTCCCGCGCTCTTCTCCTCTCTACTGATGCGAGTGGTTGCAATCGATAGAAATAGTAATCGATAGTAATAGTAATTGATAGCAATTGTGGCTTAATATTTTAATATTCCTGAGCAAACCAACGTACAAATGTATTAAAATGTGCGCCATAGCCGTTTATTGAAAGTAAACAAAGATGACGCATCTCTAGTAGTGGGCCACTAAACTGGAAAGTCCCTTGCAGATAATGCAAAGCAAGATGCACCGTATACACCAACGATAAAATAATAAACACGAATTAATTTGTGTATTTTCACTGTCAGCACACGCATATCTATCCGCTATATCATGTATTCATAATTTGAAAGTGATAACAAAGAGCATGTGCAGTTTTTAAAAACAACTTGTCGGTGGGAGGGATCATGAAGAAGATACTTCCTTCCTCTCGGATGCACCCATGAGAGTAGCATCTGCCTGCAAAACCGGAGGCTGCATTTTCAGGAACGCAGTCCTAGGACCGCATTTCTAGGACCCTAGGTTTTTAGTGACAACGCCACCTACCGAATTAGAGGACCAGCGAAGATGGATGACAGTCAGAGTGTGAGTATCAAATGTGAATACATTTTTATTTGTTTAACATTAAAAACAATTGTGATGCATTTCATTGGAAAGTTAACGTAGCCGAAGTGATCGTGATTTGCTAAATAGTCTTGAATGCATAGCCGTCATATATTAGCCTCTAATGCTGTAAAATGAATTGTTAGCATGATAAGCCTGTGTTGACTTATTGACAGCACAATAAACTAGCACGTTCGTTGTGAAAGCTTGTTAATTACTCATTATTTTTGCATTTTAATTAAGTTAAAATAATCTTAATGTTTTAACTGTCACGTGCTCACAGTCAGCCTGTTTAACGTTACCCCACAATACATGTTATGAGTACGTCTCCTCATTTTGACATGGTTTTATAATGTTGGTTGAGACATATCACATTTTAATAGTCAGACATAACAGAGAGGCCATCATAATAATTGACTGTTAAAATACCACGTGTTAGATTGTGTCATTTACTGTGTACTGTACTCTATATGAAGTGTTTTCAATGACACAGCTCAGGGCAGGCAATAGTATGACAAAAGATAAATAAATAAATTGGTCAAGTATTAGAATTGTTTTTACACAATGTCCAATGTATCCCTTTTTTTAAGCGTTAACAGTATTTCTGTTAACCTAGCAGTGATTATGTTCTCCATTTACTATTTCAGTGAAGTGGAAGAATTGAATAGGGTGATAGGGTAGTGCTGCTGCATACATCACAATGTATGCTTTAAATATTTAAAGTCATGTCAATAATATGTTATTTCTATTCAGATTTCTTGCATCTCTCTCTATTATTTTTTTTCTCAGTTCAGATGGGCTTTATTGGCAGGAATGTTTCAAGAACCTTTGTTCTCACAACATCAAAATGGTAAACAGTATGCAATAATAGTATTATGAACATTAATTGGTATGAAGATTGATATAATTATTTTTGGATCGTATATGTGTGTGCGCTCTGTGGTAACTAAGATCTTTTAAATATGAAATTTAAAATTAGAGATTAGAACATGTTCAACTAAACGTTCCTTATTTCATTCACTTCTCTCTCTTTCTCTCTCTTAGGAGTCAGTGAAGACGTCGTCCATGAAGTTCTTTCTATGTGGTTCACGTCATGAACAAATTTGTTTTTGTGTGTGTTCAAGTTCAACTGTTGTAATATATTATTTTATAAAATATACACAATCTTAAATCTACCCCCAGAGTCATCCTTGTATCTTCCCTCTGTACTTGAAAATGTGGTTGATCTAGTGACTGAAAAGACTGTACCATGATTCCTTGTTTATTTTACTTGAGTTATTATATTATGCTACTTAGACCCAATAATTACTCAACATTCCTAGGAACCAGGTTTAATTGCAATAAAGAAAGTAGTATTTGGGTGTAATAAAACTTTTTAAAAAACTCTAAAATTCTAATGTAGTTAAAACTGGGTGGAAATACTGCCTTAGTGGCACTTTTTTCGGTCCTCCAAAACTAGGGTCCTGGAAATGCGTTCCTGGGACTGCGGTTCTCCGGCTCGGTAGGTGGCGCTGTCACAAAAAACTAGGGTCCTAGAAGTGCGGTCCTACAACTGCGGTCCTGAAAGTGCGGCCTCCGGTATTGCAGATGGATAATATTGACCCATGATGCTTCAGCTACAGTCTCATCTGTTGATCTGTTCTTTGTATTGCTGCTTCTTGCCAAAATACTGAGTATTTTATTACTTGCAATATGCTGTTTTGTTTAAGTCGCCTATTTATGTTTTATTGTTTAAAACCATTTAATTTCTGATTTTATTACAGCCTTAATCTTCGGTTTGAAAACCAGTGTCAAATCCAGGTTTTCACATCACTAACCAAGCACAAGAGGCGATGGATGGGCCTGTAGATGGCATCAAGCTCATTCGGAGACTCAAGCCAGAGCTACTGGAGGCTCTGACAGGAGATCCAGAGATTCTGCTTCAGCACTGCCATGCCAGTGGCATACTGTCCAACAATGAGTACAACAACATTAAAGACACGAACATGCGTTCAAAGCAGGTACGGGACATCTTGGATTCTGTGATTCACAAAGACAACAAGCATGCTCTGAATTTCCTGAAGTTGCTGAAAACACAAGACATGCAAGAGACATTTCCTAAATTGCATTTCCTTCAAAAGCTGCAAATCAACAAACGCAAGACACCAAAAAACACCGGTATGATCTTACACTCAGCCTTTGTATATCATCAGTTAGCTACCATTAACACCCCTAGAGTTTTGGCATTGTGACTTTTATGCATATTATTCTCATTATTGAATCTTTTTCATTTTTAATGTTGGTTTTCATCACTCTAATAGTCACTTCTTTTACCGTCTTACAGTTAAAAATACAGTTGCAATACTTTTTAAAAAGTTTACCTTATAAATAATTACTGCTATACATGCTACCATAATGTATAAATACTGGAAGAGAAAGATAACATATACATTTTATTGTTACAGTAATGAGAATTAAACTGTATCTTGCATTACATTAATGAAAATTGAGGGATATAACATTAATTTTCCTGAAAATCTGTAGAGCTGCTTTCATTTAATTTAAATTCAGTTTAAAAACAATTTGTTTCATAATTGATAAATTTTCCAATATAAACACTGCTATTTTATGTATAAAGCACTATATACATTTTTTGCCCTTCTACAAATTAAGGTCAGAGCAGACAATCTTAAATTAAATTAAAGTCTTTGTGTTTTGTCTTGTTTTCCAAACAAGTACAAATATCTACACATCAACTCAAGATACATTTACTTGAGGTACAAACTGAACATATGAAGTCAAATTGACTTCAAAGTGAGTTTATTTTTAAAAGAAGAATATATCTCTCTTAATAGGGGCATGAAAACTTGTTTTCTGAGCCAATTTGTTCTTATTTTAATCATAAACTCACTTCATTTTGATATGTTTCTCGTAAAACAAGGCTTATGTCATTTTGCTTTTAGTGTAAATTTATCTTGCTTTAGACTTTTGCACTGGGAAACAAGACAAAAATACTGATTAAAAACATCGCTTTTATTTTATTTGTGTGATCAGAAGGACCTATGTGATCAGAACAGTATATTTTCTAGTGTACTTTTTTTTGTAAAATGACTAAGCAATGTAGATCTTGAAAATTGTGTCACAATGCAAAGAAAAGATCCTTAATAATAGTACACTTTGTATATGTATGTATTATTTATTTCACCCCGTTGCCTTCAAACTTTCTAGTATATGCAGTAATCTGTTTGTAATTTGTAAATGATGTTGGTTCATCAGAGACGACAGCAAAACGACGACAGGAAATGGAAAACGAGCCTCTGTGTATTATCAGTGAGTCACATACACACTTCTGCTTTGCATTTTCAGTAGCAGCTTCATGGCCACACTTCTCCATTATGTAACTTTGCTTTTTCTCAGACTCCAGGATGGTGAGCGAGAAGGAGATGATGATGGTGGCCGGCTGCATCGGGAACAGCTGGAGGGAGGTGGGCATTATGGCACTGGGTATGAACACCACCACTCTTCAGCAGATAGAGGAGGACAACAGCCAACACAAAATGCGGGTTTTCACCATGCTGCGAAAATGGAGCATGCGTGAGAGGGAACAAGCCACGGCAGCTCGTCTCCATTCTCTACTAGCCCAAGAAGAGAACGGTGTGGACACTCTGAAACTCAACTTCCTGTTGGAAAACAACTGAGGCTGCTAAGAGGACTTTAATAGGGTGCTGCAGCCGTAACATCAAACCCCGGAAGACTAATTCACCATGGGTCAGGGGTTTTTATAATGGGGTCATGATTAAAACAGGGTCTGTGGTATATATAAATGGTCAATGCTAAATTACACACACACCCATACTTAAACCATGAATTGTGAAACAGTTATGCTTATTTTTTTAAAATGTATGTTTGTTATAAATGACTACATAATAATGTTTGAGGTGTGTGCAGTTTACACTGTACAGCAAAACGTCCAAGTATCGTGAAGTTATTAATTGCGTCCCAAATGACACACTATGCACTTATACACTGTGTACTTACTTATGCACTATATACCCAACCATGTAGTGTATGAATTTTATAAAGTTATTTTGTCATTAATAATTGGAGTCTGATAGCCCCTCCCCCTTCACGATGTAATTAAAGCTGTGACAGTTGAGCACATGAAGTGTCCCACATTCCACACTTCGTGTTTTCGGTTAAGTGCATCATCTGGGTATTTAAAGTGCACTTTTTCTTTTTGGAATTTTCAGTGTGAATGCGCTACTCGCACTATTCATACTACAAAACGCCATTGATTAGAGCATAAGTACGTGATTTGGGACGCACACTGACCTTATTTTACTCATGAATTTAAAGGGATAGTTCACCCAAAAATGAAAATTCTGTGATCATTTACTCACTCCTAACTCTTAACTAACTAACTCCACTTGTTGCACACCTGTTTGAGTTTCTTTCTTCAGCTGAACATAAAAAAAGTTATTTTGAAGAATGTTGGTGACCACACAGTTGACGGTAGTCATTGACTTCCATTATGGGTTTTTTTTTTTTCATACTGTGGAAGTCAATGGATACCGTCAATTGTTTGGTTACCAACATTCTTCACAATATCTTCTTTTGTGTCTAAACACAAATAACTTGAAGGGTGAGTAAATGATGACAGAATTTTGGGGTGAACTATCTCTGTAAAAATCCAATTATAAAAACCCATATGAAAATCTCAAGGCAAGCCATGGTGAATTAGTTTTCTGGGTTTTGAAGTTGACAGCTGCAGCACTTTTTATACATGTAGCACTTGCAGACATGCAAATATACCACTAGAGGGAACTATAACTGCTTGTCACTTCCGGAATTTTTTTTTTCACTTTTTTTGTTTGTTTAGTAAATGCTATGTATAAGTCAGCTACAAGCTTGGAATAATAGGGCCACTTTCAAACCCACCAAGCTAAAATGCGGGTATTTCAAATATTTTTCTTAAACTTGATGTGAAAACTTTTTTTTTTTTTTTTTCTTCAAAAAGGGGCATGACTGAATTAATTGTCAGACTGTTTTGATTTATTTCAATGTTTTTATTTTTTTATGGCATTATTACTTGATTGTTTTTTCTCTTAAGCTTAGTTTTCATGTGAGATCAAGTTCCATTCCTACTTTGTAGATTGCACTTCAGTTCGTTTGCTTTCTCATGGTACAAATTGCCTGATTTGTACTGTAGCATTCCATCTTATTACATTCTAGAGAAGAATACTTATTCTTTTTAAAATAAATTAATGTGAAAGCTTTTATCAAAGTCTTAACTTGAACCGATTCCATGAACAGATAAGGAAGACTCATGTTTATGACAGAAGTTTAAAAAGTTTTATGTTCCAATAGACACCGCTATCTGGCAACATAACGGCGACCTTCGCTCTCTCGGCAAGTATCACGTTGTTTCACCCTGATGCTTTTTCACCCTGATGCTTTTTCACCCTTGTTCACCCTTGTTCACCCTTGTTTTGCATGCCAAGCAGGTGATAGGATTGGAGGCGGAGCTTTGTACAATTCCATTGCACAGGCCTGTCATTAAACAGCATCTAGTCTTGCCAGACTTCATGGAATCTTTTGCTGTGGGATTATAAAACTTGTTTTATTTGATAGATTGCAACCTGATGAGGAAACATTTGTTATCATGCTTACATAAATTGGATTTCATGTAACTTTTTTCTGTTATTGTACTTTTTTTGTACCTTTTTGCACTGTTTTGTTACTTTATGTACTTTTATATCTTATTTCTGTTTTGCAAATTGATCATGTTACTGGTGATGGGTTTTTTTATAAAAAAAAAGTTAAATAAATATAAATAAAGAGAGCTAAATGAATCATTACTGTGATTATGATAAAAGTTTGAGGTTATTTTTTATTGTTTTATTGCTTGTTTTATTGTATAATTTAGATATTTGTCAGATTTGTGTTTATTGTTTTATAGGCTTAAGCTATAAATAACTGGCTCCCGGAGAGTTTTTTTTTTTTTTTTTTGATGCTGAAGAATGGAAAATCTACACCTCATCTGTTCTCATCTCATCTCTGCATTTTGTTTCTTATGTATTTCTTATGTACAAACACTGATGAAATTTTGAAATGCAGGAAGAAAAAGTATAACGAAACTACTTATAAAATTGAAATTCCAAATTATTATTTTTTTTGATGACAGCAAAATGTCTTAACGTGCGAATATTCAGTCACCTTTTTCCATAGGAAACCTAAGTTACCTTTTTCCATAGACAAAGTAAAGACTTTTTCTATAAGATAACAGACCTGCACTGGTCCAGGCTTTTTTTTTGAACCCTGTGACATTCCATTCCATTCCATTCCTCTCTTGTGAGTGAGTGAGTGAGTGTGTGTGGGATCATTGTGCAATCTGACAAACATACGTGGAAGGATATATCTTTCTTTCATCAGCAAACTCTAACAGTCTCATGTGAACTTAGAACAACACTGCGGAGTTTGGAAGATGTTGAACGTTGTACCCCTGTTTTGCAGCATGAATTACCTAAATGAACGTTTGTGTGTGTGTGTGTCATTATATAACATGTAAAATTGTTGTTTCGATCATTCTTACTATTTGCATGTGTGTGAGTCAGATTTAGCACAGTAAATATATCTGCCCCTTATCAACTAAGATGCAGGTCCCTGCAAATAAAACCATCCAATGGTAAGATATTCTCAGCGTTTTAAGAAATTAATATGCTGGATATGATGTTAATCAAATATGTACTTGACAGTTGCATGCAGCCTCATGTCACCTGGGTCCTCGGAAAGCTATTTTTTTTTTTTTAAAGTTAAAGATTGATTTTTTGTTAACACACCCATATCACTCTAATCCAATTATAGGATGACACTTGAATGACGAATCGGGCGTGTGCATCCACGTATATGAAGGCTGGACCTTGCAATGAACCACTGAGGGTCTCGAGGCATCCTTAACACATCTGATACAGTAGAGGTGTATGTGCTAATTGCAGAAAGGACATAAAACATCACAATGAGCTCATCTAAAGGTGAGAAGTTTGATTGTTTTTGATTGCACGCATCGAGTTCCTAATTTCATGGTTTTACTAAATCGTGCATTTCAGTCTGATCGTGTAATACTGTAACTGTATGAGAACTGTGCGTGCAAAAGTTTCACCTTATAGAAGCAGGGAAAAATACTGCAGGTATCTAGGGTTGGGAATGGCAATTTTTCGAGGGGTCGATGAATGATGCATTGTATAAAAACTATGGCAAAAGTTGCAGGAGTTGAAACGTGACGCCCCTCTCAGCTCTTTCGTCTACCACAGTTTGGATGCTAAATAAAATTAAAACTAAAATTAATAAACAGAAAAAGGTTGCAAAAACTATTAGCTTGCTTCTTAACAAAAGCAAAAAGTTGCATATCACAGTTAAATCTTTCTGGTTTTGATTCTTTCTGAGAGCCATTTTGCTCTTTGGTGTCATGTGTCCAAGTAGAAAAAAAGGAAAGAGATGAGGCGTTGATGACGTTTTCCTCATAAAATATCGCGATTGTTGCAATGGATTTTATAGTGCTTATTATAAAACGGACTGTGATTTCTGATTGGATGTGCACATCGGCTGAATATTATGCATGGAGTTACGGCGCTGCTTGGCGGCCAATTAGAGTTCATCAAAAGTGGGACATTAGATGAAGTAGAACGAATGCGTTTATGTGCTATATTGTTGTTCTTATTACAAGTCCAGTCCAGATATGTCAGTAGAAGAACTCCATTTTATTTTTACAGTCTATGCTCCAAACCCCAAACTTAACTAACTCTCTCTTGAAGTTTTTTTCTTCCTTTTTTTTCCAACCCCCCGTCCTTGCCTGCCATCTATTGTTCTTTAACACAGTATTATAATTAAACATTACAACACTAACACTGCATTAGACATTACATGGTCGATTGCTTTTTTATTTTATTTTAATTATATCAATTATATATATGTATTACATTGTAGTATGCAATGGAATGTTTACAAATAATCCATGTCTTTTAAATTAAATAGATAATTTAATCATGCACGCATGCGAGTTATCTTTGTTTTAATGTTTAGACTGGTGGTTTTAGGCTGGTCCAATCTGGTCTATATGATGGATCAGCTTTAATACCCACAGTAGCCCCTCACTGCAGAACTAAAAGATCCAGGGGGCGGGGCTGGATCCACATCCAGGGGGTGGAGATTGGTAGGTTTAGGGATTAGGGGGTGGAGACGGGTAGGTTTAGATAAATGTAAGGTGGGAGGAGTTGGATCTAGATCCAACCACACCCCCTGGATCTTGTGTTCTGCAGCCAGCCTCTTAGATGTTGATCAGGGTGGTTCTGGACAACCTTGATCACCAGATCAGTAACAAACCAGCTGCAGCGTTCCATTAACCATGTGAAGATGATATGACATTGCTATTATGATATGACGATATACATACATACATACACACACACACACACACAATTCATAAAATTAATTACACAATTAAACAACAACGTATTTCAGTATAATTCGTCATGTTTTATAGATTTTTTTTTTTTTTTTCGTATAGTATTTAAACTTTTTTTTTTTCTTGCAAATGCTAGGGAACAAAATGATAAAACAGTAGTGATGCATAGCTGCATTTTTGCATGTTGCATTTTTTTTGCATAGTGTTTTAATCCTATATCATGAGGAGCAGTTTCTGAAGAATTCTTTCTGTGATTATTAAATTAAAATGAATTATTTATTGAACATTGGTTTATTTTTATCATATTGCTTTTTACTTTACATTTATATGTATCTCACAGAATATACGAATGGCCATGTGCACCTAGAAGAATCTGACATGTATATGTCAGATGGCAAGCTGTTCCTTACTGAGGCTTTCAACGTGATTATGGAGGAGATACTTCACAAAGGAACTGACTTGAAGGAGAAGGTTAAGTCTTTTAAGAATTTATCATCCCATTTAAAACTTCTGCATCTTCCTATCTTATCTTGTATCTCAGGAGATGAGCTGCATGTCTTTGCATTCATAGGTGTGTGAGTGGAAAGATCCTGATCAGCTGAGAGCTCTTCTGGACCTTGATCTCAGAGAGCATGGAGAATCTCACAAGCAGTTACTGCAGAGGGTTCGAGATGTGGCCAGATACAGTGTTAAAACCTGTATGTTGCATCTGTTGGGATCGCATCCCATTAATTATTCATATTAGTGGTAGTCCTGTATGGTTTTTTCAGTGTTTTATTCTGAAATTATTACATTTGTTCCTCCTAAATCTTGAATATGTGGTTACATCCTGGTCCAGAGCCTTTTCTCGTTCACAGGTCATCCTCGGTTCTTCAATCAGCTGTTTGCTGGCGTGGACTACCATGCATTGACAGGACGGCTCCTTACTGAAACCCTCAACACCAGCCAGTATGTGTGAATGAACTTTCACATAGACATTTTCTGTTGTTTATGGTAATGTGTTACAGTGAATGTGCCATCTTAGGTTCTCAGATGAGTGCTGTAAATGGGTCCGTATGGTGTTTTATTAACTGAGGGGTTCAAACGTCTTAAACTTTGAGTAAATTGTAAGCTGTTACCCTGATGCTGAAGTGTTCCATTAAACTCTGTTGTCATAGTAATAAGTAACTTATCAGAGCACTTGAAGTTATCAGATGACACCGTTTGATAACAGCATGGAACCACTGGTTTCATATAGACTATCTAAAAACTGTGTTGATTAGAGATTGATTAAATTAGGATCTGAAATGTTTAGATAATGCAAACAGTGTTGTTGTCATTAACTAAAACTCAAAATGTTTTTGAAAAATTACATGCACTATATAAATGAGAAAAAATAAAAGATAATTAAAAGATAAAATTGCTACAAATGAAAACAGAAAATATAAAAAGATATAGATGAGTTTGTTTCTTCATCAGAACAGATTTGGAGAAATTTAGCATTACCTCACTTGCTCATCAATGGATCCTCTGCAGTGAATGGGTGCCGTCAGAATGAGAGTTCAAACAGCTGAAAAAAACATCACAATAATACACAAGTAATCCTCAAGAATCCAGTCCATCAATGAATGTCTTGTGAAGTGAAAAGCGGCATGCTTGCAAGAAACAAATCCAACATTTCAATTACAAAGATGCAGCTTTTCGCTTCACAAGAAGTTAATTGATGGACTGAAATCATGTGGATTACTTGTGGATTATTGTGATGTTTTTATCAGCTGTTTGGACTCTCATTATGACAGCACCCATTCACTACAGAGGATCTACTGGTGAGCAAGTGATGTAGCTAAATTTCTCCAATATGTTCCCCAAATCTATTCCTTTAATAAATACATGCACGTATCATGACTGATCAATCTGCAGCGTACTCAGTGTTAAGTTGTTACAGATACACCTATGAAGTGGCCCCGGTGTTTGTCCTGATGGAGGAGGAAGTGCTCTGTAAGCTTCGCTCTCTGGTTGGCTGGTCAGAAGGAGATGGGATATTTTGTCCCGGGGGTTCAATTTCCAACATGAACGCCATGAATGTCGCACGGTACTGGGCCTTCCCTCAAGTGAAGACACAAGGCTTGTGGGCCACACCACGAATGGCTATATTTACATCACAACAGGTAAAAAGACAAGAGCTATTTGTTATAATCTTAGATTTAAAAGAGCATATAATGCAGTATTATTAAAACTGTAACATAAAAGTTTATATAATTTTTTTAGAGTCATTACTCAATGAAAAAAGCAGCTGCTTTCCTTGGTATCGGAACGGACAACATTTTCATTGTACAAGTGGATGAAAGGTACAAGAACTTATCTCCAACACATTTCGGAAAACCAGTGTTTCACTTTAAATTTTTAAAATGTGTTTTGTTCCCCTGCAGCGGCAGCATGATACCAGAGGACCTGGAGGCGAAAATCGTGCAGGCAAAATCACAAGTAAATATCAGCAAGATTATATTTTTGGGAAAAAAGTATTTTATGCTCGCCAATGCTGCTTTTATTTAATAATAATAATATTGTGAAATATTATTATAATTTAAAAGAATTGTTTTTTCCCTTTTAATATACTAAAAAGTTTATTCATGTGATGCAAAGCTGAAATTTCAGTGTCACATGATGCTTCAGAAATCATTCATGCTGAAAACTGTTGTGCTGATTAATATTTTTGTGGAAACCATGATACATTTTTTCAGGATTAATAGAAAATGAAGTTGTAAAACATTATAAATATTTACTTTAATTTTTGATAAATTCAAGGCATCCTCGCTGACCCCAAATTTTTGAATATATAAGTTGTGTATATCATTTTATAATGAATTAATATGGTAAATTTAAAGCATTTTGTATCATTGAGAACTTAGTTCACTTACAAGTTATGATTTATTATCTCACTCCAAATTTATTATCTAAATGAAACACAAAAGGAAGTATTTTGCAGAATGTTCAAACTGTTTTTTGGACAAAGTGAAAGCAGATAATTGCCAGAAAGTGTTCTAAAGACATCTGATTGTCTGCTTTCATGTATGGAAAAGAGCAGCGTGAACATTAGACAAAATATCTCTTTTGTGTTCTATGGAAATAAAAGTTCATACAGGTTTTAAAAGACATAAGGGTGACAAATCACTTTTTTTTGCATGAAATATCCAAGGGTCAAAAGCTAATGGTGTTTGGCCAATGTCTCTGTGTCTCCTTCAGGATGCTGTACCGTTTTTCGTTAATGCCACAGCGGGAACCACAGTGCAGGGCGCCTTTGATCCTCTGAACCGCATAGCTGACATAAGTGAAAGAAACGGAATGTGGATGCACGTTGATGTAAGTGCAGCACATTTACCTTATCTAACACCATTGTGCAACACGTCTATATGCATGTGGCTCCCACTTTAAAAGTATCTCGTTGTTTGCAGAATTTCACCCGTTCCTAACTGTTACAATCTGGATCTCTTCTCTTTACAGGCCGCTTGGGGAGGAAGCGTGCTGTTTTCCAAAAAACATAAACATCTGGTTGCGGGAATAGAAAGGTTTGAACACTATGATTTGGGTAGAGAAGTAGCCCATCTTTGACTATATCATTTAATGTTTGTTTTTTTAACACTCAGAGCAAACTCTTTTACTTGGAACCCTCACAAGATGCTTCTAGCGGGATTGCAGTGCTCTGTGGTTTTGTTCAGAGATACCACGGTATGAATGCTTATGGAATGTCGCAGTCCACCTATCTTTTCTTTTACTTCTAACCCTAAGTCAATTCATGCAATGCTTTTACTTATTAGTCAAATGAACGTATTATATTGACTTGCCACTGTTCCTGATTTTATCTTCCCCATGTCAATCTGTAGAATCTGTTAATGCACTGTCACAGTGCAAAGGCAACCTACTTATTCCAGCAAGACAAGTTCTACGATACAAGTCTAGACACGGGAGACAAATCCATCCAGTGTGGCCGCAAGGTGGATTGTTTGAAGCTGTGGTTGATGTGGAAGGCAATAGGAACACATGGTTTTTCAGAGCGAGTGGAGAAGGCCTTTGCCCTCGCAAGGTATTTGATGCATCTGTCAATGTTGTTGCTGATTAATATGCTGTCAATCTTTTTAATGTTGCATTTTGTTAAACACTATTGACTTCTATCATTAAATGCATTGCAATATATTATTAATATATACAGTACTGTTAAAAATGTAGGGATTGGTAAGATTTTTTTAATGATAAAAGAAAACTAAAAAGATTTAAAAAATAGTAAAATATGTTAAATATTATTACAATTTAAAATAACGGTTTTGTATAAATGTAATTTATTTCTGTGATGCAAAGCTGAATTTTCAGCATCATTACTCCAGTCTTCAGTGTCACACGATCCTTCAGAAATCATTTTGATATGCTGACTTTCAAAAAACAGTTATTATTATTCAGTGTTGAGCACAGTTGTGCTGCGTAATATTTTTAAACCTCACTGACCCCAAACTTTTAATCGTTACTGTATATTTTATTTATTTATATATATTTATTTTAATAATCTATTATTTATGTCTGCACTAGATATTTAGTTGAAGAAATGGAGAAAAGAGACAATTTCAAGTTGGTCTGTAAGGTACAGTGTTGCACTGTATACAAACCTGAAGTAGTATACTTATGTTTACATAAATATAATGCATGTTTATATATTTATATATGTTGTGTGCTTTCCAATAGGGGCATTTTGTGAACATTTGCTTCTGGTTCATTCCACCCAGTCTGAGAGGGAAGGAGAACAGTGCGGATTACCAGGAAAGGTTATCAAAGGTCGGCTTTGTTTAAATGTAGAATGACAAATAGTATAGAAGAGGATTTCTTTATTGAGCACAGAATGATTGCTCCTAATGTTATGTCCAATGTATGCCATCAGGTGGCGCCAGTCATCAAAGAGAGAATGATGAAGCGTGGAACGATGATGGTGGGATACCAGCCCATGGATGGACACGTCAACTTCTTCCGAATGGTTGTTGTTTCTCCTCAGCTGACCACCAAGGACATGGATTTCTTCCTCGATGAGATAGAGGAACTAGGGAAGGACCTGTAGTTAGTTTTTTAATAACTATGGTCTACCAATAGTCAGTGTCACATTATCCCCCCTCATCTCGTCATTTTTAAATTTTCTAAAAATTTAAGTTGCTTAAAGGTTGAGTTATAAGCGGTACATAATACTGACTTCAATGACTAAGCTAGAGAAAAAACAAATGCATCTACAGAGGTCATAAAGGGAATGAATCTCATAGATTCTGGCCCACCTAAGTATTGAATTCATTTGGAAAACCCAATTTAGGTTTTAGGGCCTTTACTAATGAACCTGATTATATAAATCATGTGTATTAAATGAGGGCGACATCCAAGATGTGCACTGCAGGGGCCTTCAGAACCAGGATTGAGATTCACTGTGAAAATTTATGTCTGTAAACGTGATGTCAGCAAAACTGAATGTGCAAAATTATTCTATTCACAGGTGGAAAGCGTTTCTGATTGGCTAAAGTGTGGATTGTTCCCCTTACTCTCTCTCTTTTCTCTCAGAGCCGAGGGCTGTCACAGAAACAAGTGTGATGTTTTTAGGACACTTGTTTCAGTGATTTTGTTAATAGGGTGATTTTATGTGTGCTGTTAAAAAAATAGCTTTAAATTTAAGTATGCAAAAGATTTTTATTTTAGTAAATTACATTACAGTAATTCTTTTTTTTTGGTGTCCATAATTTAATAAGGATATTTTATAAATTAGTTGATGATATAATGACTTGATTGTGTCAAATTGTGACTGTCCTTTGTTTAACACATTGTCTGCACAATTTTGCTTTGGTCTCCTTTATAAAGGAGACTTACCCAAACAATAGGTCAATATAGGATAGGCTGAACATGACCCTTGAAGCTGAAAGCTTTATTTGTTATCTTTTGTTTTACTTTGTTTTGAAATTTGTAAATTACAGCGTCAATATTTGTGACGAATACCTTTATATTATAAAGGATATAAATATACATTTTCTCGTTTCCAAATATCACATAAAAGTTCACTTTCGCAAGCACCACAACATTTTACATATTAATAAAATAAATTCCCTCATAACACTCGTGGACTTTATTTACACCGGAAGCAGCCTGTAATTTGTTGCCAGTGTGGTGGTCACGTGACAGACGCTCTCCCCTGAGAGCACTTCCGGTAACGTTTCCTGTGTTTGTAAACTGAAAAATTTGTCCGACAAGAAAATATTGGGCTACTGTAAACGAAGAAGAGTAAGGTAAAACAAATGCGCGCAGCCTGCGGTACTGCTTTTATTAAACCTACAACAACATTTCAAAAAAGATTCACTGTTTTAGTTGCACTGAAATATGAAGTTAAATAGACGGTGAACTCACGCCCTGTTGTGCTGCAGGATGAATGGAGGAGTTTATATTAGTAATGTGTTTACAGTCCAGACTGAAAGAAAATGAATTTCACTCAGAAATTGAGATTGTAAATATCTAAATTCGCGCATTTTGTTACTTTTAACCCCTTCAGACCCGAATTCTGTTCTACAGACACCAATAATATGACAATGCTTTATTCCTACTCTCAGTTCAACCATACATTGTTTATATATTGCTATTATATATAATTTAGCCATATATTATAGCATATGATTCTGTCATATATACATGATTATTATTAATAGCTATTTCATTACAATGCACGTTTGTTATGAACTGTAACAATGTCCATATAACTGTGCATATGTATTTTATATGTTCATAAAGAACTTTAAAATATACGTAGGCCTATTTATAAAATGAATTTTAATCAGTTTAATCTTAAATAATGCTACATTTTTGTTTTTAAATCGTGTTTTTTTTAAGTGAAATATTTACATGCATATTAAAAGTTAATAGTGGTTAAATTGAAATGATTAGCTTATTTATTATAAATTTCACTCTTGGGAGCAAGCAAAGCTAAATTTGTTTTTGTGTTTGTAAACACATTTGTGGTTCAGGCTTGCAACTTTTTTTCGAAAGTTATATGAATATGTGTAATTATGTCACTAACTAACTAGATAAATAAAAGTAATGTCCATTGTAACAGTCACTGGGTCTGAGCGGGTTAATACTTGCTTTAATTTGCATGCATATATCATGGTTTCTAATAAGCACACCAAACCGCAAAGAAGTTTGATTTATTACCTATAATTACAGGCTAAATGAGTTATAATAGAGTGTATTACATAAACGCAGTTGTTCTTGTAAAGTTTGTTTTCTTTGGCTTGATTTGCTGTAGGTTGCAATCTGTTTGTCAGGTGATAAGACTGATGCAATTTTATTTTCTATCTCCTGGAATTAATTTAACTGCCAAGGACCCTGTCGGTTGCCAAATCCCCTCACGAGCCAAATGAATGGAAATCACAATATACAATATTCACCCACTCGCATGTCATTGCAATCATACTATGTTAATTTTGTCTAGTGCAATTGCTTTCATTGTCCAGTGGCTTCCGTGCCTCATTTTGTTCATTCATGATTTATAGTTGTGTTTATCTGGATCTTTGAGGGTGAGTTAGTCGGACTAATGCACAGGAATAAGCGATGGAAGGAAAGAGGGTGGTTGAAATAAATCTGTTTTTTATTCCAGTGAGTCCCAGAATCCGACCAACCAAATCCAAAATCAACAGGGCATAAACGCTCGGATGTATTCCTACCATTTGAGTTTGACAGAACCGATGAGAATCCACTCCACTCAGTTTCAGTTTTGACCTGGTTTGTTTCCAGATGTCATTTAGGGACTCTTGACGCCAATCTGAAGCCAAACTCTTATGGCTTAAAAACACAGCCCTATAAGCCTACATAAACAAAGGCTTGGCAATGCAGACATGGAAAATGTCTGATTCTTGCGAATAAAAGCCATGATTTGTCCACGGCTGACAACCTCTGTTAGTGGGGGGCTAGTAGATGTGTGGCAACATCATAGACAGAGATGGATATTACCCTGGCTTTATAAACCCCCTTCTGTTTCTAGGCTTGGGCCCCTGATGGTTGGGGCTTGTGTGGTCTCTAAACACTCTCCCTGCCCCGAGCGAAGCTCTCTGTACCCCAACACACACACACACACTCTCACCACTGCGATGTCACACCTTTCCAACAGCTCAGTGCGAGATCACATGAAATGGGTCAGTGTGTTTTTTTTCTCTTCTTCATTTGCATTTGTCCACATTTGTTTGAAAAAGAAGGCCTTCATTTTCCTTTTGCTTGGCGTTTCTTTGTATTAACTCTTTGTAATTCACTTCCACAGCGTGACTTGACACAAAACGTGCACAGATTTGTTTATAAGTAATGTGGTGGATCTCACAAAAGAACGTATCTGGGACACATTTCTCCCCAATTTATATTTTACATGAAGAAAGTTAAGCCTTTTTTTGAACAGCTTCATGACAATTAAGCACATTTCACATGATTGTAGTGTTTAAAATGATATCTTTACCTGATTATAGATTTTATTTTACTGCAGTACACTGACAAATTAATGTATTGCAATAATGAGAATGACTTTTGTGAATAATACGGTACTGTAAGTTGTGGGGAAAGATGTGCATAATAGTTATAACAATGTCATAATGTAATAACCTAAAAATAGACTTTATTTCAGCAAAAGTATTATTATTTTTGCATTTGTATTTTTGGGTCATTGAGACAATAATGTTAATAAAAATTATTTAATTTAACATTTTTGTCTCAATAATCCTAAAATACATAATTTATGGAAAAATATTATAATAGATTTAATAATAATAATTGTACATAATTTATCATCGCTACTACTACTACTACTACTACTACTAATTATAATTAATATAAATTTTGTATTTTAGGATCATTATGACAATGTTTATAATATTTATGTGAATTATGTATTTTAGGATCATTAAGACAATAATGTTAATAATGGCACGAGATGACAGTTACACAGATTCATATAACAGTCAGTATTATTATTACTAATATTATTATTATAATAATTTGTATAACTACGTGTTTTAAGGATCATTAGGATGACATTGTTAATAATTATATTATTATTTGCATGCATAATTTAATTTTAGGATCATTAAGTTGACAATGTTGTTAGTAATAATAATAATAATGTTTATTATTTATTTATTTATATTTCATGGTAAAATGCCCTGGGCATGTTCTTGACATAACTGCATAACCATGGCCTCTATCATTAATTTGACAGATCTTGAAAGTGGTAACTGGGTCACATTTGTCAGATTGTGACCCTAAATTTCCAAGCCATCAGATTAGTGACTTTGTGAAGCGTTGTTAGTTTGTTTTTGAACAGATGTGTATGTTTGTGGTTGTATTTATACACAGGCTGGGTTGCTTGGCTGCGAAGCGGTGCTGTCCAGCATGGCACTCATGCAAGCCGGCTCCATGCCCAGCCATAAGAAGATGGGCTCTCATCTGGGCCAGGGACAGAGAGAAAACAATCACAGCCACAATCACAACCAGAACCACAACCAGGACACCCACAGCCAACACGGCCACATGGTGCTTCCCTCAGGAGTCAGCTGCCCACCACTGGTAAGGGAAAAAGACATGAATTGTGTTAGGAAAGAATGTCATATTGGTCTGAAATGAATTTTTGAGGTGAACTATTCATTTCAATTTTGAAAGTCTTCCATAGAATCCTGTAGCTAATACTAAGGTCATGGGTTCAATTCCCAGGGAATGCATGAAATTATAAAATATGTGTTTTGAATGCAATTTGGATTGCTTTGTTTGGATAAAAACTACCAAATGCATAAATATACACTACAGTTTAAAAGGTTGTATATATATGAAGAGTTTATTCGTAAAAACCATTCATATTCATAAAACGTTTTTATTAATTTTCATAAATCATGCTTTTTTATTGTGTTAGTTAGCTATATTGTTTTTAGTTATTATTATTTAATCAAAATATTCCAACTGCAGTTTAAGTGATATTAATTGGAATGCAGGATTAAAAAAAACATGATTTTTGAACATTTTAAAAAACAGAGTTACAAGGATGCATTAAATTGATCAAAGGTGACGGCAAAGACATTTATAGTGTTTCAAAAGATTTCTTTGTTCTTTCTAAAAACTTTCTATTCATCAAAGAATTCTAAAAAAAAAACACTGTTTCCACAAATATATTAAGCAACACAATTATTTTCGACATTGGCATTAAAAAAAAGTGTTTCTTGAGCAGCAAATCAGCATATTAGAATGATTTCTGAAGGATCATGTGTCACTGAAGACTGGAGTAATGATGCTGAAAATTCAGTTTTAATCACAGAAATAAATTATATTTTAAAATATATTCAAATAGAAAACAGTGATTTTAAATTGTAACAATATTCAGCTATATTTCTGTTTTTACTGTATTTTTAATTAAATAAATGCAGTCTTGGTGAGAAGTTTCTTTAAAAACATTTTTAAAAATCTTGCCGACCCCAAACTTTTGAACAGTAGTGTATATTTAAATTCTAGTGGCTGGATATATATATATATATTATTTTTTTTTTTAAATACTTCTGAATTTATTAACTTCATATTTAAAAAAAAACATTTGCATTCAGTTCGGTGACTTATATACTCTGTTTTCGAACAGCTCATCCGCAAGGATGGAGAGTTTCACTCTTCCAGGCTCTTGGATGAAAAAGACATGCAAGCCAGCCAGAATGTGCAGCCAAAGAAGAAGAACAGGAAGTCTGGACTTCCCACCAAAATGAGAGAAAAACCCCAGGCATGCGTTCAGTCTGTCTGCAGTATTGCTCTGTGATTTTGCCTGTTTATCACATTTACACACTTCCGCTCGTATTCGTATCCTGACTGAATGCTGTTTTTTTTTTCTGTATGTGACATGAAGGTGGAGATTCATGACGTTAATGACGATAATTCACTCAGCTCTCAAGTGCAGAAGAATTTCATATGTGAGCACTGCTACAGTGCTTTCCGCAGTAGTTACCACCTCAAACGGCACATTCTCACCCATACAGGTACGCCATGAGCCTTTCTGCTCGCACGCCATCTTACGATTCATACAAAGAGATGCATGAAGTAAATATGTGCACATCTGTGTGTATTTTAGGGGAAAAGCCATTCGGGTGTGATATGTGTGACATGAGGTTTATTCAGCGCTACCACCTGGAAAGACATAAGCGTGTTCACAGCGGTGAGAAGCCTTATCAGTGTGACCGCTGCCAACAGGTGAGACATGACAAACACAGGCAGTTGTATTCACAGGGAGCTTGCTGTTTGCCCATTACGTGCATAAATGTATGTCTTTATGATAGTAGTACAGTACTTTTTAGTGTCTGGCAACATAATGGGGGCTTTATATGTTTGCGATATGACAAATTCACAAAAAGCGAAACAGGATATGTAAGGAGCAAAAGCTTCATTGTATCCATCAGGAATCAATTTCATCATTAAAAATGCTTATTTTGCTAGAATGAAGTGAAGTAGTTGAAGGGGAGGAGTTTTGTGATGCTAGCTAAAAAAACAGGAAAGTTAAGAGTTAAAATATTTAAAACAGTATATTACATGATGGACAGTTTGTAGATGGTTTTTATTTTGAATAACTGACTATAACACTGATTACTAATAAATTGTGCACAATAAGACTAGAAATGTGTATTAAGAAAGTAAATATGGTAAGATTTGCTTTCATATTGACATTTCATGTTGATTTTGCCTTTATCATTGTGATAGCAGATTATTAACAAAATCTTAATGCATATACTTTTATGAGTGCTTATGCCTGAATTATGCCAGAAAGCTTGATACAATATTGTTTTCAAGCTGGTAGGACAATTTAGCTGGCAAAAATCATGATCTGAGTCTGATTCTGTCTGCAATATCAAACTGGACCTATTCACTACAGATTAAAAGTTTGAGGTCTGTAAGATAAAAAAAAAAAAAGAAATGTAATACTTTTATTCAACAAGTATGCATTAATTTGATCAGAACTGACAGTAAAAACATTTATAATATTACAAAAAAAAAAAAAGAAATAAAATTCTGTTTCAAATAAATGATGTTCTTTCTATTCATAAAAGAATCCTGACAAAAAAAGTTCAGTTTCCACAAAAATATTAAGCTGTTTTTTTAAACACTGAAAATAATAAGAAATATTTCTTGAGCACCGAAAAAGCATATCAGAATGATTTCTGAAGGGTCATGTGACAATGAAGACTGGAGTAATGGCAGCTGAAAATACAGCTTTGCCATCGCAGGAATAAATGACATTTTAAAATATATTAAAATAGAAAACAGTGATTGCAAATTGTAGTTATGGATTTCACAGTATTACTGTTGTACTGTATTTCTGATCAAATAAATGTAGTCTTGAACATTAACATTAAAGATTTTTACATTAAATACATAATGTAATTCATATACTCAAAAACATAGTGATTACAAAAGTATGTAACCAAACAATAAAACAGTAGTTCCAACAAAAGAACACTTTAAATGGCATGCAGTGGCTTTTGGGAAACTCTTTTGACACTGGAAATCAGTGAATCAGTTCATTTAAAGCATGTCCAAAAGAACAAATTCATTTAAACCGCATGTCTTCTCTTGTTAAAAAACAAAAGAGGCTAACTCAGTCTTCTATCACACAGAACTTTTCCAGAACCGACCGGTTACTACGGCATCGACGTTTGTGTGCCGTGGGCATCCCTAAAGAGGAGAACCAGCCGTGCTGTGAGGGCCGGTCGTATTCTCAGGACCCCTCCCAGCACTCGGCGTCCTGGAGCCCACTGCAGACAAACAACAGCAGGCTGGCGGCGTGACAGCCTTCTGATCGCTCGTACAAACCACTTCCCAGCAAACACAATGGACTCGCCAACATGACCTGACCGGGGGTCTGAGCCTGTAAAAATTGTTTAAAGACTCCAACACGTCCATCTCTGATTCACCCGGCTCAACCCCAATGGACTCTTTTATACTGCTTAGACTCTGGGAAATAGCGTATTTTGTATTTTAGACGGTACTGTGATCAGCAGGTGGGTTAGTTGTGCATTCAGTCCAGGCAATAATGACTTCTGGTAGTTTAGAAATGCTTCCTTTTGTAGTTCCCGTGCAGGAATGTAGATTGTTGGGATTCTCAGTGTTACAATGCACATACATTTACTTTTGCAAGCAAAATCCAGTCATTTCAATAGGAATCTGCACAATCGGGAGTTTCGCATGAGGCTGAAAAAGTTCCCCATGTAGATTTTGCTTCTTTTTAAGTTGGTCACACAAATTCACAGCTTAGACCAACTGAAAGCTACTTGGTTTTAAAGTGACTTGTGCTACATGCATCACTACACTATTGACAAAAGACAATGGACCTTTTTCCCAAAAAAATTTCACAAGTCAGCCGTAGTGACAGTAGACACATTCTGATACAATACATTTTCTCAGTGTGCACATTAATGCATCATTTCCTGTTATGTGAAAAGTATAAGAAATAGTTTACCCATTAAAGAAATAGTTCACTGAAGAATGAAAATTTACTCCCCTTCAGGCCATCGAACAGATTTGGAGAATTTGCATCACTTGCTCAGCAGTGGATCCACTGCAGTGAATGGGTGCCGTCAGAATGAGAGTCCAAACAGCTGATAAAAACATCACAATAATCCACAAGCAATCCACTTGACTCCAGTCCATCAATTAATATCTTGTGAAATGAAAATCTACATTTTTGTAATAAATTAATACATTATTAAAACTTTTATAACTTCAAACAGCCATTGCTTCCAGCTAAAATACTGCTTTCTCCAGTGAAAAAGCCATCTTGTCTGAATCAGGAGAGAAATATGCACAGATTAAGCACCGTTTACAAGCCAAAACAGTCTAAAACACAAATATGTCGGTGGATTTTGATATGAGAGGACAACAGGAGAT
Source organism: Onychostoma macrolepis (assembly GCF_012432095.1). Classification (NCBI taxonomy): domain Eukaryota; kingdom Metazoa; phylum Chordata; class Actinopteri; order Cypriniformes; family Cyprinidae; genus Onychostoma; species Onychostoma macrolepis. The sequence goes on from NC_081177.1 coordinate 8,358,316, forward strand.
GGGCTTTTTGTCCGGAGGAAATGTTATTATGTATTATGAGCTGGTGTTTTGGTCAAAAGCGACAGTTTAAAGTTAAAAATGCCTTAATTTATTTCCTTTATACTTAACAGTTTATTTCATGAACTGAAGTCTTGTGGATTATTGTGATGTTTTTATCAGCTGTTTGGACTCTCATTCTGACGGCACCCATTCACTACAAGAGGATCCATTGGTGAGCAAGTGATCAATCTACATCTTGGATGGCCTGAAGGTGAATAAATTATTAGCAAATCCATTTTGGGGTCAACTATTCCTTTAAATACTGTGATAACAGCTCATGGCCATTGACAGCTTTACACAGGCCTTTATGGTTTTAGCAGAAACATCTGGAACATAATCCATCCTACATCCACAGGAGAGCTCATTTTTTGTGGCCTACATTATGGTGTCAAGCTTTTGAAGTTGGCCTTTCGGTCAACTTGGAACACTGACTTTTCGTCAAGTATTTGCGTGTGAATGACAAATTTTGTCACAGTATGATGTGACTCGCGTGGTAAGTCTGCAAGCATCTCAGTTTCTCTTCTGAAGTCACTGGATTGACAAGGCCGAGCCAAGAATAACAAAGAAAACCTTTTAACAGGTTGTACAGTTCATAGAGAGACAGATGTTTACATAAAACCGCTAGTTTTTCGCAGAGGTCTCGTTACGTTTCTTAACGCGTAGACCTCGGCCCTTGAACACGGACTTCTGACGCAGTCAAGCTTGAGTTAATATATTTTTTCAGCAATTTAAATAATTTAAATAGAAACCGTAGTAGGATTAGACTGCTGCCACTGTCTGACGTAGCAGATTCACTGTATTTTTTTACGTGTACACTTGCATGTTCCTTTCGTTACACATATACAGAAAAAGGACTTGTATTGTGGTTGTTTAAAATAACGAAAAACATTTAAAAAAACGCTTTGATCTATTTCTTTGATATTTCTTATCGCTCTCAAACATGAACTACAGGTCGACTTTATTCTATCCTGTTAGACACCATATAGTGATATAGTGACCTCAAGTTGACAATAAATTTTCTTTTAAAAAAAGTGGCTTCTTATTTGTATTTATTTGTACTTTTAAGCACTAAGACTGTTTTCTTTGACTTTTAATTAAAAAAAAAAAAAGTTATGTTTGATTCCCAGCTAGTAAGCTGATAAAATGTGTATCTTGAATACACTGTGAGTCACTTTGGATACAAGCATCTGCCAGATGCATTAAATATAAACTGTTGTTTGTAAGAAATACAGTACCATTCAAAAGTGTGGGTTTGGTAAGATTTAATTTTTTTTGAAAGAATCTGCAGGCTGCATTTGTTTGATGAAAAAAGTGAAATATAATTAGAATTTGAAATAAATTCAATCTCGAAATAACTTTTCTAATTCAATATAAATGTAATTTATTCCTGTGATGGAAAAGCAGTTGTGCTGCTAATACCTGTGGAAATTGCTACTTTTTTTATTCTTTTAAGAACAGCATCTTTGAAAGAACAGCATTTGTTTGAAATAGAAATCCTTTTAATTGTGACATTTATGGATGTCTGATTAAATGAATGCATCCTGACTAAATATAAGTAATAATTTCTTTCAACAAAAAAATCTTACTGATCCAAACATTTTGAAAGTTAATGTATATGCTTACCAGCAGGTGGCGTAATCCACCAATTTTCAACAAGTGTGCCGAAGCATATAAACAGATTTTGTCTTTAAAAGTCCTTTAAAATGATTTAACATAGTTGTTTTGGGGTTTTATTTTAGCTGTCATCATTCACTACCTACATTGCTAACATATAACGGCCTGCATGTTCATATATGCTCTACATGCTGTATAAATTACACAGCTGTTTTCATATGATCCAGTAGAGGGCGCTGTGTTGTTTGACATGTGTGTGTGTGTGTGTGTGTGTGTGTGTGTGTGTGTGTGTAGAGAGAGAGAGAGAGAGAGAGTGTGAAGTTGAACTTGTTTCTTAGCTCTATTTTGACTCCAGACACTATAATATACTTAAGCATAATTTTAACCCACAATAGAAGAAACTTTCATTGCAGTATGGAAATATTATTAATAAAGTGTATGACTTGTATGTATTGGAAAAAAGAGTTTAATGCTGGCAAGGCGAACTGATATTTCCAGCAGAAACGTAATGGAGTGAAACGTTCAAGGCAGCTCAAACCGCACTGCCAGCGAGGGAGACAGAGTTAGACAAAGAGTCTGGCTTTGTGTTGCTTCACAGAGGCCATAGCCCTCTCCTCTCTAGCCTGACTGCTGATCCTGATTTATAACACCCGTGGGCTGAGAGCACTTAACACACTCGCTCTTAAAGCCAAGGCGGACGAGAAGAGATTCTTAGACATGGCCGTGCTACGTTCATACGATTCGAGACCGTCAAATCATCGCTGAAAGTCCTAAAATGGCTTCTCAGCACACAAATGTTGCACATGCACACATTTGTATACTACTATTTGTATTCAAATAAGTCCGAATGGCCTTATTTCATATGCGACCCTCCTCAAAACCCTTGGCCTAATTCACGTCAAATTGCATGTACAGCTGAATTTAATGTTTAATTCATAGATTAATCAACCTTCTCTTATACACCTCTGCAGCCATCTATCATTCTGCTGACAGCGTACCTTTATGTGTTAATTAACGATGATATTTAACCAAGCAGAGGTGCGCAGTGCCCGTCAGCGAGGCAGCCATCTTCATTAAAATTTCAGTCTTCTCTGATATAACTGCACATGGGCTACGGATTAATACAGTGGCCCCAAAATGATGGAAGTGAAATATTAAAGTGTTGGAACTTCTTTAGCAGTGGGATAGTCTTGTGGTTAAACATATTGGCTGGTAACTGTAAGGCTGTAGGTTTAAACTGTCCTGAAAGTGATCTTGAACTATTATCGTTGAGCTGTTTCAGTATTTGAGTAAGTAGAGGGCCGTAAGCGGCATAGATATTAAGGGGGTTTTCAGATGATCAATGTGGGTTTTTCAGTAAAAAAAAATTATTTTTGTTTTCCTCCAGTATTGAATATTTGGTTAGATCTTACATTTATTTCCTTATGTTCAAGTTAACACTCACAATTATAGTTCTTGGAAAGAGACTTTTAAATGTTTTTTTTTAAAAGAAGCCTCACCAAGACTGCATTCATTTGATCAAAAATACAGTAAAATCAGTAATATTGCGAAATATTATTGCAATTTAAAATAACTGTTGCCTATTTGAATATATTTTAAAATGTAATTTATTCCTGTGTTGAAAAGCTGAAATTTCAGCATCACTACTCCAGTCTTCAGTTTCACGTGATCCTTCAGAAATCATTCTAAAATGCTGATTTGCTAATGAAACATTTATTATTATTATCAATGTTGAATACAGTTGTGGTGCTTAATATTTTTGTGGAAATTAACATTTATTTCAAATTGAAATCTTTTGTGACATTTTAATGTCACTTTGAATCAATGTTTTAATTATTAAAAGCATTCATTTATTTACAAGTTAAATCATTTTGGACTCAAACATGGCCGTCATGGCATGTGGAAATGTGATATATGAATGTAACTTTTATACATTTTGCAGACTTTTTAGTACTTTTTAAATTTTTATGGAAGGTACAAAAAAAGGGGTTAGAACAAAATACAGCCTTACTTGGAACTGATGAAGATTAATTAACCAGCTTGTCTTTTTTTTTTTTTTTTTTGCCATGTGTTCTCAAAAAGAATGACTGTCACCGACTGCTGATGGCAGGCCGGGGAATTCACAACACATTCTTTGACCTACTTTTCTGTCCAAATATTTCATGCATATTCATGTGAAAATTTCACTTTTATGTGCAATGGCACAATTAGTTTCCTTTCAGCACTTTTGCAGCCCTCACACAGAGCAAACAGGAAGTTGAGAAATGATAAATGACACCCTTATGTTATTCTCTGACTGCTTTTGGGTTTAATGAAGGGAAAGAAATCACACAGATACGGCATCTCCTGTGTTTCTGCTGTATCAACATCAGAATGCCATCAAAAGCTGCCATGAGGGGCCACATTTTAGCACTAGTTAGGATCTAACCAGGTTACACCACAGTTTGCAGTTTTATAATTTCATATAACTGTGATTGAACCTGTTATCACCTCCATTCAAAAGTTTGGGATCAGAGCATTTTTTATTTATTTCATTTTTTTTTTTTTTTTTTTTTTGCGAGGATGCATTAAATTGATTAAAGTGGCAGTAAGGACATTTATAATGTAAGAAAATGTTTAACTTTCTATAAACCAAAGAATCCTGAAAAAAATGTATCACGATGTTTTCAACATTGATAATGATAATAAATGTTTCTTGAGCAGCAGATCAGCATATTAGAATGATTTCTGAAGGATCATGTGTCAATGAAGACTGGAGTGATTATATTGAAAATTCAGCTTTGCGTCACAAGTAAATTACATTTTAAAATAAATTAAAATAGAAAGTGTATATTTTAAATGGCAATGATATTTCTTTTTATTGTAATATTATTTTATTATTATTATTATTATTACTATTTTTGAATCAAATAAATGCAGCCTTGGTGAGCATAAGAGACTTCTTTCAAAAACATAAAAAATAAAACTGTCTACAAACTTTTGAAAAGTAACTAAGTCAGTGATTGTGTCAAAATGCAAGACCTATTAATGAAGAATGCTTAATCATCATGCCCACGCTGCTAGTTATAAAAGCAACAGCACAAAATCAGTTGCAAAACTGCATCCATTTCCTCTTGACGTTGCTGTTGTGTTTGAAGATTCCTTTGTCAAACCCCTTAAACTCTGTTTTACGAGGGAAACCCAAAGTGCTGGGACCGGCTCAGTTGACCAGCGCCTCATTGTCAAGATTTATCTCGCTCGAGAGTCATCCACATTCCTGATGACAGGACGAATGCCTCGGCGTCCTGCCGAGAGCGTTAAAATCACTCTCACGCTGAAGCACATTTCGCCTCGACAGATACATTAACATACACTGGCCCCGTGCTACCCCATCAATCTGCACTTGTTGGGACCCACCATCGCTGCTTCGGGCCTCTCTGTAGAAGCCCATGGGCCCAACTCAGACAGTGGTGGCCCTTTTTCAGTCAAGGGTCCGTTGATGATATAATCTAGGCCACAGAAACGTTCCAGGGGCCTCGATGCAGATTATGAGAACTTAACTTCAACTACAAACGTACACTGATTTGGTGTTTTCACTCAGAAATTGCCAGTAAATTTCACAAATAGTTACAAAGAAAGTGCAAGTAACATTGAATTAAACATGAAATGTTGTACTTTCTTGTAATGATCTGTTATTTACAACTTTAAAAAACAGTGTAGATGTTGAGTTTGAGTTTATTAGCTGTATTATTTAGTGTTTCTGCTCTTCTTATCACTAGCCAAAATCCTTAACCGAAAGACTACTGCTAATGCTGCTATATTTTTAGCAAATACCAGATTAAACATAACTGGCCTGGTATTTTGATAGCTGCTTTTTGTTGTGCTCAATGGGAATTCTTAAATTTATCGCCATGATATTTTGCAGTAGATCAATTGTCTTCAAGAACCTTAACAGTTTTGCAAATTTTGGCAAATGCATGCAGCCTTGGTGAGCATAAGAAACTATTAAAAAATATTTTAAAATATCACTAGCCAAGATCCTTATCCACAAGCCTACCGCTAAAGCTTTTTTTTTTTGTGCAAATACCAGATTAAAATGTAATCAGCCTCTCTAAACATGATATATCTTAAGACGGCTACTTTTTCCCTGCGTGAACTTGTGCTTAATGGGAATTCTTTAACTTATCACCAGTATATCAAGTGTCTTTATGAGCTTTAACAGTTTTGCTTTGATACTGAATAAGACAAGACTGCTCCTTTGCCATTTTCATGTGGATTAAGTGATATTAAACTTTCCCCCTTTTGACTGCTGATTCGCATTTTTTTTTTTTATCTCGCACAAGGTGCGTTTTCCATTCCCAGTTGTGATTTGTTTATGAACTCTATAGAAAAATTGATTAAACTAATAAAGGTTTGAACATTCGCACCTCCCTGACCTTCCATAAACAGCTTGTGTCATTGTTTCTGCCACTGAGACGTTTATGAGTCCTGTTTGTTCAGAGAGAAGCATAACGCATAGTGTGCAAGTATGCAATATGCCTCCAGCAGAGTTCACACTGCGACTGGCATGCAGGCGTGCATGTTAAAAAGCCCTAATGCGTCTCTTTAGATGTTATGCAATTACACGCGAGCATGGGAAGGCCTCTGTGTGCCTTCATTTCATCCCACTGCAATTTTCCACCTGAACAGGCGAGGTGAGGTGGAGGTGCACGTCTTATGAATCCTTGAGCTTTTGACAGACGGCACCGGCCTTGCTATTTACCCTTAGAAATTTTCACGGGTCACGGCTGTTACAGGGGGTTCACGCACGCCGCCGCTGATCTCCTCGGCATCAGCCATGCGACTGATGCACAGATAAAGGGGATAGATGGACGAGGGGAAAGCGTTTAGGGAGATGAGAGTACAGATAGACAGTAGGCCAAAGTGACTTTGGCAGTGCACTGCTATTGATCAGCTTTATGATACATAGATTTATACCAGACAGTTTCAAGTGCTTTGAAGAGATATGAGTCATATACATCCTCGCTAATCTCAGGGGCAGCAGGAGGGGACTATGGTTAAAAACCGTTTCTGATATGAGCAGACATCCTTATGATGTCTTGAGACTAAAGCCGCATGGTCACGCGACGCGAATATCTGTGAGGAATAATGGTGGATGGGGAAATAAATGGCCAGGGAGCTGCTTTTGATAATTTCAAGGAAATTTTAAGGGATACCGCGACGCATTCTCATCTTTCAAAGGAGTACGAGTTCGTGGGCAAGACACACCCTCGCGCAAATACACACACGTAGACGCGCATGCAGATAAAGAGATCGAGTGAAGATTTATGTGACAGTGAACTAATTGCATGCTGCCATTTGTCTTTAGGAACTGACACCCGATCCTTTCTCATGGTTTTTAACAATTATATCAGAAGATATATACTTACTGCACACCGTTATATATGGAATTATAAGCAAGTTAAAGCTTGAGTACAAAAAAGGGCTGGATTTCCTATTGAATGTAAATGGAAGTGTGTTGCATGAGGTTAATAACTGCAATAAAACTAATTGAAAGGACACATCTTACTACATCTAGAGTTAATGAGAAAGAAATGGCATCTTAAAGGGATATCATTAACTAAGCCTTCATATTGTACCAAACCTGTATTCACAAAAGAAGATAGTTTGAAGAACATTGGAACCCATTGACTTTTCATAAACAAAAATAAATAAATCATGGAAACCTTTATTTTTCATGCTTCACAAAAGAAAGAAAGTTCAAAGAAGACAAAAGACATTTTGAAGAACACTGAAGTCCAAGAGCTACATTGGAGCCCATTGACTTTCATCGCATGGAAAAACAAAACAAAACACTGAGACATTTCTCAAAATGTCTTTTTTTTTTGTGCTTCACGAGTTAAAACAAGACAACAAAAAAAAAGAAGATATTTTAAAGAACATTGAAGTCCAAACAACAATGGTACCCATTGGCTTTTAACTTACATTAACATTAACAACAACAAAACAACAAAAAAGACACTTTTTTTGCGCTTCACAGAAAAAAAGTCAGTTATAAAGGTTTGGAACGACATTTGTATTTTTGGGTGAACTATCCCTTTAAGCTGTCAACCACACATGTTCAGTTTTTATGGAGTACTTGAGTGAATTGTCTTGGAGTTTAATGGGAATCACTGTGAATGTTGTTTCAGAAGAGGTAAAGGAAGTTGAAACATGTCGAGAGGTCGTTCATTGCCAGTGTTGATTGTAAAAGAACCTCATGGAAACAATATGTTGCAATGCAGAAGCCAATTGAAACATTTAAGATGTGTTTACTGCTTCTCCAGCAGTATTATATTAATCCAGTGTAATTTAACTCTGTGTAATGTGCATTGGATGTGTTTGCTAAAGCAAGCATCACTATTTGCTCATACTTGCATATTTTACTTCACAAATTATTCAGCATTTGCATTTATGCATTTGGCAGATGCTTTTATCCAAAGCAAGTTATGCTGCATTTAAGCTATGCATTTTTTTCCCCCCAATTCATGCATTCCACAGGGATCGAACCAATGACCTTGGTGTTGATAATGCCGTGGGTTATTCTGTGGGACACAAAAGAAAATATTTTTAATGTTTCAACTGTTTTTGTCAAAACCCTATTGACTAAAAAAGACATATATATTCTTTTGTGTTCCACAAAATAGACACTTAATACACTTTGAAACTACTTAGCAACGCCCTGGCAACCACCCTAGCATCGTAGAGGTAAGATGTTTTCTTCTGAATCCTAAAAAAAAGTACTAAAGTTGTACTATACTGCCATAATAGTTCAATTATGCAAAACAGGAACAATTAAGAATGCAACTTTTTGACTAAATGCTTCATTTATCAGAAAATCACACTGTGAGGATTTAACGTGAGAATTATCGCATATATGTGGTTATCAGTGGCAGGCCACAAATTTATCGTAACCAAACATCAACCCAACAGAAATGGGATACGGCGATGACAGTCGTGTTTACACTTCTGATGTGTGTTGATTGAGATGAATCGGCTAGTCAGATTGTCCGCATTTTTGCCTCGCATATGAGATGTTTTCTTTGAGTGTCGGGTGTTGAAGCAGGATATTATTTTGGAGTTGGAGAGTTGGATGTGAACACATTCCACAAAGAAACTGCAGCAGGCCTGTGTGAGTGAAAATGACTGCAGCTACAAATCATTCTCTCTCTCTCTCTTTCTCTCCTCCTCCTCCTCCTCCTCCTCCTCTTGCTCTCATGACGTCAGGAATGTGGAGCACTCCCTGCTCCTTCCCTTGGGGAGAGGGTTTTACGATTGAAACCTGACACCGTTTCTGTGTCCCATAAGCAACAGAGCGGTAACTCACATCAAAGACAGCCAGCGTCGAATCACAGCACGGCCATAAATTTGCCTGTCGCTCACGGACCAATCAGAAACGAGCATTAAATCAACTCTGTCACGCTGGCAGCCAATGGTGGGACGGCGGCGGTAAATCTGTCAGGCGAGCGTCTGTTAACGGGCGCTGTGGTGCAGATGGGGAATCCACTAGGGTGAGGGGGGAAAGAAAGTATATATATGAGAGAGAGAGAGATGGAGAGATGGAAAGATGGAAGGAGGGAGGGGAAAAGCTGAGCACTTAGAGCTAAAGCATGCAAAAATTTTGCTTTGGTTACCCAAAGATTAATTTCTGAAACCCATAATGGCCAAAAAATCAAAGTGTTTTGTAAGCGGCAAGCCGTGAAGACTCGAGTGGAACAAGACCAAACACGACCACAAGAGAAAGCGCGAAACAAAAACGTCATAAAGCTTAATTGCTACCACTGCTGTGTGACATTGAGTGTCTACAACAAAAGTGAAATACGGCTGCGTCTCACTCTACAATTACATCACTGTCTTAATCACCGCCTCTGTCACGATTATTTCAGTTCACGACACTCATTATACACATTCGGCCCATTTGAAATAGCTTGTCAAGCGCAAACCTCAAACGCTTCTTTATACGATATGACATAAAAATGAGAGCGAAACATGTCAGAGTGTGTGAAACAATGACCTGTGGGCCTTTTCACGTTGCTGCAAGGGTGCAGACCAGATGTTCTCACACACATGGACGTGAGCGGCTCAAAGAGCCAGTTTGTGTGCGAACGCATGTGCGTGTGCAGATGTAACGCAGCAGGACGGACTCTTCGGGGATTTGAGTCTCATTCTAAATCACAGGGAAGGGAAAGAAGGGCCTCCTCTCTTAAAATGTCAACAGGCTGCAGCTTATACTCCGCAAACATCTCCAGCTCAGATCGACGGCCCCCGTTTTCAACGGCGGACCACGGCCAAATTCAGTGACTAATGGCGCAGGCGAATCGAAAATAGAAATGTCTAAACAGGCTTGTGGACATATCCAACTGCCTGGCTGATAAATGTAGCGTGCCTTCGCTTGAATTTATGTGTTTTTAAACTCTCCGTCATGTGATATGAAAATAAGGTGCACTCTTACCCACCGATCCAGCCAGAGGAATAACATCTTAGGCTTTCCGAATGGCACGTTTGAAACGCTTAATGTGCTCTTGAATAAATATTGTGCAATTATGAAATGAATACGAACAGGATTTGACTTTTAATGCACGGGATACCAGATTTATCTGAAGGATTTTTCACGTATCTGCAAAATTGACAGCTTCTGATGATTTCAAGAGACAGATAACTTACTGCAAAGAAGATGTTATTTTTACACCGCATAGAATAGCTTGTTGAAATACTACTGGATCAGCAAAAGCTGTGGCATTGCTGTTGATTTTGGCCGTCTCTGCCTCCAAGGTGAAATGATTTTCTATTCGACGGGAATCCATAAACAGGCCCTGTGAGGGCGAGAGGCGCCATAAAACACATCAGGCCGCATGGGGGCGTTTCCGTTAGCGAGCACTCGAGCCTGGGGAGCATGGCGGTGGCGGTGGCGATGGCGAGCAGTGCTCTTATCTCGGCCTGGTTGCGTCCGAATGCATTCGTGCATTACCCGTCCTCTATTCCCAGTCATTTTCTATGGCCTTTTGATGAATTTAGCCTGTCTGAATTCGCCTGTTCCGAGAGCATGCTGTAATTTACCTACATTTATCGCAGGCGAGCTGTTTGCTCAGCTTCGGCCCTGAGCTGCATGCATGATTAATACGAAACACTGACGCTTTTGTGTCGCCCTCCCCTTCACCTGAGAATAGCAAATGACTCTGATTGCAATAAGCGTGCAGATTTTTGTGAAAAAGCACGAGTCTGGAATACTCATTCGGTGACATACAGACTGTAAGCTTGCAGATGATGATAATTTATCAACTTCTGCACCCGTTCACTACTACTACTACACACACACACACACACACACACACACACACACACACACACAAACAGCATCTATCAATTACAGGCCTCTAGTCCACACGCCTCTGACAATTTTACTGCGTGTTTTGTACAGCGTGTCAAGCCGCGCTGTTTCAGTCTATTATGCTCATTCCTCTATAATTAATATAAATTACCTTTTTGCCTTTTACAGCCGTGCCACTGTAATTAGTCGATGAAAGGCATTCATCGGTTGCCCGTAGGTGCTGCTGGAATATCAAGATAAAAGGCCGCATGAGCGTCAGGCATGTTAGAGGGGCGTAGATGGAAAACAGGGGTCAAATTTGACCTCATTTCTGCCTTGCTGCGGTCAAACAGAAGTCTTATCTCAACACCTGCCCTTTTGCTATCTATACCGATACATCTATCATCTTTTGTAACCTTGACTTGCCTCTCATATTCCACAAAGGGTTAAGAACATGCTATTCAAATCAGCTGCATCAATATAGTGATTGCTTCAGGTCATAAACAGGACCATCCGAGGGAACATATTGTTCCTGGGGGCAATGCACTTTTTTCAGGTGTATTAGCATATGGTCTAGTTACATGTAATTTCTGCACTAAAAATAATTACTGTTTCTCTCATCGCCCACACTGTAAAAAGTGATAAGTTGACTTAACTTAAAAAAATTGAGGAAACCTGTTACCTTACAATTTTTAAGTAAATGATAATTAAAAAAAATAAGTTAAGTGAATTGACAAGTTCACTTAACTTTTTATTTTTTTAAATTATTATTTACTTAATAATTGTAAGGCAAGGGGTTTCCTCAATTTAAGTCAACTTATCACTTTTTACAGTTCAGATAATCATAAAATGGCCTCAAAGAGTATTTGAATTTTAATTTCAAATTGTCTGAATTTCATAGAATAGATGAAATAATAATGATCAAAATTACATGTGGCAACTGTAAATGTATACAGTAGATGCAAAATATAATGCAAATACATCAATTTATTTTTAAGCGTTGCTTGGGTGGCCAAATCATTTCTGAGGCCTGTATAACCCCACCCCAGTTGGGTAACCCAATGTCCGGCTGTTTTGTTTGGTTGGCTTGACAAATAGATGCTGGTAAATAAACATGCATTGACAGCCATTGAAATGATGTAGTGTATTCTGATGACGTTTTTTTGTTTGTTTGTTTGTTTGGAGGTTTTTTTTTTTTTGCAAGCAAGCAACATGAAAATTGGAAACCAAATGATGTTCAGTTATGCAACGGTTCTCACTAACACATCTACAGCTTGAAACACACCATGCAGTGTAATCTGATTTCTAATTCCGAAAGAATGACTCTTATGTGCCAGCTCTTTATTAGTGAATCAAAAACATTCACTCTGACCAGTGTAGCCTGACACCAGAAGAATAACTCTAATGAGCTGGTTCTTTTACCGAATCAGAAACATTCAGCGAAACCAGTGTAGTCCAACTCCTAAAACAATAACTCATATGTGCCGGGTATTTTTAGTGAATCAAAAACATACAGCACGATCAGCATAGTCCAATTCCTGATCAACCGACTCTTTTGAGCGTTTTTTTTTTTTTTTTGGTGAATCAAAAACATACAGAGCAACCACTTTAGTCAAATTCCCGAATGAATGACTCTGAAAGATATGGCCTAGACATTATGACTTTTATCAGCAGGCCTAGTATGAAATATGTTACCACATTGTTTGTCATTAATGTATCTCTAAAAATTCTGTGTAGGCACACCTTTGCAAGAATTGCTTTTATTATTGAACTTATCTGCAAAATGGAATTGCATTTGCCATTGAAATGCAGAATTCTAATGGATAGCTTTCTCCAGGTATTTCAGACCTCCTCAGCTCAAGCAAACAGAGTAATGTTTTTACAGCACCACAGGGATGCAGCGTTTGCCCTTTTCGGAAAATTCAACACATCACTGACTTACTTATAGTTGTCTCTGCTCAAAAAAGGCACACTTTACCTTTAAAGTTAGTTTACTATTAACACAAAGACCCTTATACATGTCCTTTCAAGCGCTGCACACCGACTCTTGATTACCCTTTGCTCGTTCTCCTTTATTGCGGGTGATAATATCTTCAAAACCTTGTTCCACTGTCCCACAGCACTTTGCTTTATTCAATGGGAGCATGTTGTACACTTCATAACACACAGATGAGCGAGACGCTGAGGTTTTATCTGCGACTCTTACCCATCCGCTAATGAATCATAATGAATGACCTCATAATGAAAGAGCTACTTAACTCAATTGGTCAAATAAATTTGGAGCTGAAGGCTCTCATGCTTTGGAGATAAGACACCAGCGCCCGCGAGCCTCTCGGAGACAGGGTTAGGGAACTCCCTCTGGGAGGGTGGGGCGCTCAGGGGCCAACGTCATGTTTCATTCCTCAGAAAAGCACGCTTTTTAAGATATCAGCCGAGACAAAGGAAACTTTCCCAGCTACTTTCATATGGATGCCAAAGCATTATTAAAGAGGAAGATAGAGAGGGAGAGAGGGTTGAGGAGATGTGCTGGACCAGGGCCAAGGAAGTTCTCCGTCTGCAGCTGTTTGTTATGGAGGCAGACTGGCCTAAACAAGTCCTGTCCTAAACCTGTCTCTCATTACAACTGCATATCCCACATGACGGTGAACTTTTGTAACCTTCAGTCAAAGCCTCTGAAGATCATTTTCCATTCCAGCTTCTGCGGTACAAATCAGGAGAATGGGTCTTAGTCAGGATAGAAGCCATATTTATTTTTTTTGTGAATAAAAACGAGGCTGTGAGGGATAGACATATAGTACTATTAACTATTAAAATGTGACTTTTTGACAGAAAAATTTTATTTTGAATTTTACGACATCTTAAAAATCTTTAAAAAATCTGATATGGTGCTTGAAAGTAAACTTATTCACCATTTCATTGATTTTAAATACCCATTTTGTCATTTTTTGTCATTTTGTAATACCATTTCTATCACAAAGTATTTGCTTGATAACCTCTTATACTCATTTGAGTTCATCAGATCTGTTTTGTTGTTTGCCTGAAGGAACAGAATTGGTGTCTAATTTTAAAAAGTATTTAAAGCAGGATTATTGTTATCTAAAACCATTAAAAACATCTTTAATACTTGAAATAAAATAATAAACATCACCTGAAATAAAATAAAATTTACCAATAAATAAATAATGTATTTTATTCCAGCTAGTTGCCAATACAACATTTCTCTTTTTTAACTGAATTACTAAAATAATTAAAACTTTATAATTATCATGAAATTAAAATCTAAAACTTCATAACTATATAGGCATATTAAAATAAAAAAAACTAATTAAAATGCCAAAAACACACAACCAAATAACTAAAATGAAAACAGAAAATATAAAAATAAAATTTAATTAAAAATGATAACATAAACTGTAATAGTATATTAGTAATACTAAAATATCACAGTTTTAAAGAAATAAACTCATTTATTATGAATGTCTTTTTTTCCACTTATGATTCCATTTCTACAGAGAAACAGGCACTGAAGTCATTAAATATTTACTTGGTAATATTAAATTTGCTTTAGATGGTTTGGTGGTTGGTGGAAAGAATAAAAATGGCATCTGATGGAACAGGAAGAAGAAAATTCATTCCAAATATTTGCTTTATGTCTGGTTATGTCTAAAGCTCTCTTTAATTTGCTGTAGATCATTAGAAGAGCCATTATGGTGCCAAATATGGTAACTGCTAGAAAATACAAATATGCTTCCAAAGTCATAGACTGAGGCAGCTCCTTCTGTTTCAGACACAGACACTCTTTGCATGTAGCCTGATAAAATCTTAGTGAACTCGTTCAAAGCATTGGTCACGGTGACCCCTGAGATTGCACGTCTCGTCTCCGCCCCCAGTGTGATAACTGTGTCCTAGGTATGATTCTGAGGCATGTATGTGATATACTACTATTTTTACAACCATTTCTCCAGGGGAACCTTTCATTTGCATTAAAATGAGAGACAAGGGAGGAATCCACCAGAGAAAAAGCAGGCATGCGAAGCTGTCAAACCTCCTTGCAGCATTTCGCCTCACACACACACACGCACGCACGCACACTCATTAAGTGTGGGTGTTCAGCAAAAAACGATTTTTATTCCAGAATATTTAGTGGAATAAACGCTTTCCTAATGCATTGTTAAAGTGCTTGCAAACAAAACAGCTATTCTGGGTTTTTAAATAACTGCCTGTTTTAGGACCTCTTAAAATTATGCCATATGCTGCATGTAATTTACAACCAAACCAAAATAGACAATTAATTTAGAGGAAAAATTACTAATTAACCTCACAGTTGTGGATGTATTAAAAACACTTGTACTTTTACATGCATAATGGGAGTAAAATGCACCTTGGAAGCATGACAGGGCAACAAAAATAAAGTTGAAGCTGTGTAGAAAATGCTCAGTGCAGTTCAGCCTCAGGACTGCGTTTCTCATCCCAAACCAGCAGAGGGAGCTCTTGGATTGACTTTGAGTCACTGATAGAATAGAATAGAATAGAACTCTAAACAGGCATTACAATTGGAAATCATATAATATACTGTATATATTTGTATATTTTTTTAAGTTTAATACAGCTTTACATTTTTTTTCATACATTAGAATTTGTCTAGTTACATTTTATTTATTTATTTATTTTAAGAAAATATGACTATCATACATTTTTACCTTGAAGACACCCACTAAAATGGCTTTAAATTTAACAAAAGTTTGTGTTACAAAAAATCTCATTGGGCATATTTAAAAAAGGAATCATTAGATGACAAAAAAAGACTGGTTTTTACTAATTTAAACTATAATAAAATTTAGAATGATCACTTATTCTTTTATATATTTTAAGTACAGGTCAGAATAAGTTTATCGTTTCATTTGTACATAAATATATAATTATGCTAAATGACGATGGAGCATTATTTCACACATTGATCTTTTGTTTTCAGAAAAGTTATTGGTCATACTTTATATTAGGTGGCCTTAACTACTATGTACTTACATCAAAAAATAAGTACTATGTACTTATTGTGTTCATACTGTATTGCAAAACACTTTTGCTTCTATTGAGGTGGGATACGGGTAAGGTTAGGGTAGGTTTAAGGGTGGGTTAAGGTGTATGGGATAGGTCAACAGTGTAATTATAAATGTAATTACAGAAATTAATTACATATAGGTATTTTTAAAAATATAAGTACAATGTAAAAGCATGCATGTACACCATAAGTGCATTGTACCAAATTATTAATTTAAATGTAAGTACAGTTAAGGCCACCTAATATAAAGTGGGACCAAGTTATTTGAAACATTAAAGTAGATATGTTAATTTAACATGCTTTTTATGTATATAAAATCACTTTTGTACATTTTATTTGATGTGGACACCAAAATGGTATGTCTCGTCTTTACATATATAATTTAAAAAAGTTTGAATAAGCCTCGTATTTTTAATACTCTAGATGCTAGAGTCATGTTTACCTATTCAGAACTCAAAATCAGGATAATAAAAATGTAGTTGGTGGTTGTTAATGTTTTGACTGGTTTTAGCACATTGCTAGGGAGGTTACATAGTGTCGTGTCGTGTGAGCAGTAGTAATAGTGATGATTGACTGATGATTGTGATCACTGATCTGATGAGTGATGATTGACACAAAACAGTAAACAAAGTGACCTCAAAATATTGGAAAAGTAAACGTCACTACCGCCTCTGCAAACCAAATAGTATCCGAAAGGAGGCAAACACACCGCAGCAGAACTAGGATGAAACTGTTTCTTTACTTCAATCAAAACAAGGGTCAGAGGCAAGAACGGAGAACAAGATCAACCACTGGAATGTACATGAATCGTAATGAAAATCTCACAGTAAAACAGTGATATCATTCACAAAACCAGCCATATATTCAAGCGCTTACTGGAATGGGAAGAAAAAAAAAACGCCCCGGTACTTTTCCCTAAAAAGAAAGTCGCGCCAAGACAATATTCCAGCTTCTTCCTCCTGCCTTGACATTCTTTTGAAATGCTCATGTTCTTGGTCTTATCTTCGAGCGAGAGAAACACTAGAAGTCAGTGTATGTGCACTTTAACAGTCAAGAAAACGCTCAAGGAAAAAAGGGCAGATAGGACAGTAGTGATGAAAAGTGGTCAAATCGTATTTGTTCTCCTCGTCTCAGTTCAGGAACGGGATCAAAAGTATCCTATCGGAGTAGAGACCATTTGATCTGCTCCTTAGCTGACTGTAGCACCTAGAAAAAACAAAAACATCCAGTAACGTTAGAGCCAAGACATCACTTATAATGGTTGTTATAATTAATCTGAGGTGTCATTAGAATCTTATGAAGGAATATATGAAAGTGAGTTCTGCCAATTTATTAAAACTTGATGTTTTAAATTAGGGAATGCCAAATAATTAGTCACATTTAATTAGAATGAATTGCCAGCCTCAGAATCATTTATTAGAAGTGTTTTGTGTTCCTCTTCAGTAAATCCAATCACTCAATGAGGACGGATAGCCCAAACCACTCCCAAAAAACCTCACTTGTCTCTAAAGCTAAAACAGGTAATTGAATTTTAATGTGTTTGTGTTCTTGACTCATTAATGCCATCATTTTTCTTAAAAATGTATAAACAGGCCAAATACAAACTGGAAAAGGAGATCAGAGTGGCAGAGGGGAATTATTCTTAAAAAATAAGGATTCAATTCTCTTCCAGTGACTCGGCATCAGTGTGGAAAGGTCTGAAAGAGATCACCAACTACAAGACACCATCCCCCAGCACTGTGGAGAATCAACAACTGGCAGACGATCTGAAGGAGTTCTACTGCAGGTTTGAAAAAACACCCCACACCTGCTCTGAACACCTCTCCACAACAACAACCATTAACCTCCAGCAACCCACCTCTCCCCCACACCTGCAATTCAGATCAGCGAAGACGATGTGCGCCAGGTCTTCTGGAAGCAGAAAAGGAAAAAAGCACCAGGCCCAGATTGTGTTACACCAGTCTGTCTGAAATCCTGTGCTGACCAGCTGACCCCCATCTTCACACAGATCTTCAACAGATCACTGGAGCTGTCCCTTCATGCTTCAAATGCTCCACCATCATCCCCATCCCAAAGAAATCCAAAATTACAGGACTAAATGACTACAGGCCTGTGGCTCTAACGTCTGTGGTCAAAATCTTTTGAAAAACTGGTGCTGGCCCACCTGAAGGACATTACTGGACCCTTACTGGATCCTCTTCAGTTTGCCTACAGAGCAAACAGGTCTGTGGACGATGCAGTCAACATGGGACTGCATTATGTTTTGCAACATCTAGACAGACCAGGGACTTATGTGAGGATCCTGTTTGTGGACTTCAGCTCGGCCTTTAACACCATCATCCCAAACCTCCTCCTGCCCAAACTAACGATCAGCACTGGCACCCCCCAGGGCTGCGTTCTCTCCCCACTGCTCTTCTCCCTCTACACCAACGACTGCACATCTAAAGACCCCTCTGTCAAGCTCCTGAAGTTTGCAGACGACACCACACTCATCGGCCTCATTCAGGAAGGTGACGAGTCTGCTTACAGACAGGAGGTTAAGGAGCTGGCTGTCTGGTGCAGTCTTAACAACCTGGAGCTCAACACGCTAAAAACTGTGGAGATGATCGTGGACTTCAGGAGAAACCCCCCTGCTCTCCCCCCACTCACCATCATGAACAGCACTGTAACAACAGTGGAGTCATTCAGGTTCCTGGGCACCATCATCTCCCAGGACCTGAAGTGGGACATTCACATTGACACATTGTCCCAGCAGAGGTTGTACTTCCTGCGCCAGCTGAGGATGTTTAACCTGCCACAGGAGCTGCTGACCATCATCATTGAATCCGTCCTCTGCACTTTTTGGTGCACTCTGCACCAAATTTGACCTCAGAAGACTACCGAGGGTAGTCCGGACTGCTGAGCGGATCATCACTCTCCAAGAACTGTACTCATCCAGAGTGAGCAAAAGGGCTGGCAAAATCACTCTGGACCTGAGCTACAGAGCTCTGAGCTCCAGAACGGCCAGCACAGGAACAGTTTCTTCCCTCAGGCAATCCATCTCATGAACACCTGACAATAATTGTGGAACACACTATTTATACACTTACCTCACACACATACTACATTTCAAATGTTCACATAATTGTACATACAACTGTCTATTGTTATACCTGTACATACAATTGTCAATTTGTATATTTTTATTCCTTATTTATACTTGTTCTATTTTTATTTATTTTTTTTAATCTGTTTTTTGTTCTGTCGCTGTCATTCTGTTGCACTGTGGAAGCTTCTGTCACGAAAACAAATTCCTCGTATGTGTAAACATACCTGGCAATAAAGCTCATTCTGATTCTGATAAAAGACATGCATTCATTAGGATGCTGCTTTATGGTTTTAAAAATGCTGAGAACAAATCAAGGCAATTCTTATTATCAATGTTGAAAACAGTTGTGCTGCCCTAATATTTTTGTAATATTTTTACGGATAATAACGTAATATTTTTAACAGCATTTATTTAAAATAGAAATATTTTGTAACAAATGTCCTTCCTGTCACTTTTTGATCACTTTTTTGATCAATCAGAAAATTCTGACAAACTTACGAACACTAGTTTATCTAAAACGAGAAAGTGAAAAAGCAAAACCCAAACCCATCATACAAAGGCGCTAACATTGAAGGGAACCCTGTAATCGAGTAATGCAGGTGCAGCAAAACATCCAGGAATTAATTCATCATCTTAATTTGCACGAGGCGAGGCAAAGTATAACCGTATAGCGGGGAAGACGAGGAGACAGCCATTAATCACAGACACGAAAGGCATAGAGGCAGCCTGTCGCAGGGCCTCTTAAATGAGAACATTAATCAGTCCGCACTCACGAGTACGGCAGCCACGGGGAGCCATCGCTGGCAGACAGCCGCCAATAATTAGCCATCATGTTTACATGCGGCAGACACACGCGGGAACCTGGAAAGCCGTGGCACGATGAAGCGTTCTTAATGTGGGAGCTGTGAAACCAGACCGCCGCGGACTCATTTTCTAAATGAATCATGGGTAAATCTCAGAGCCACTATAAAACATAAGAGCCATGATGGCGACAGGTCTCGCTGAAGGAAGTGCGTCGACTACTCTCACCTGAGTGACTGTCTGTTCTGTCAGAGGCACGTCATCGCCCTGAAACGACATGAGAGAGGGAGATGACTTTAGGACTGCTGGCTTGCTTTCTGTCTCACACATGTAAGATTATTGGAAATCAAACTTAATAGCTGCCTAGCAGGACCATAATGCTCATCAGTGGCGTCAGAGCACATGAGATGAAGCAGAGCCAACAAATACTAAGCAGATTAACATTTACAACAGCATCATGAAAGTCAATAGAGGAGAACGGGAAGTAGTTACCCTCAGAGCGACACGGTGAACCACCTGCTGTGGGTCGCTCTCCAGGATCACACTGTAAAACAGACAGTTAATGAGTGATCAGTGCTGCAACAAAGGCAATGTGATTTTCAGACCCATTTCTGTTTTAGAAAAAGCTTTTTTGGCCACTTTTATTGATAGAGAGAATGCAGAGAAAACAGGAAAGGATGTGGACAAGAGGGAGGAACTGGATCAGGAAATAACACACCAGAATCAAACCTATGTGGTCGCAGTGGGTTTTCAATGGCCGATGTCTAGGCCCAGCAAGAATCTATAGACTTTTCTGCAATAATTTTAGGGAAGAATCTGTGGAATTTGGCAGATGCTTTTAGCCAAAGCGACTTAGTTTATTACTACATTCATTTCCTTTGGGATCGAACCCACGATCTGGGTGTTGCTAGCGCCATGCTCTACTGTTTGAGCTACTGGATTGGGGTATTTAAACATGATAAAAAGTGTTAAACAGAGCTGAGAGTACTACAGCCTTATCGGTAGCTGAAAGCATTAACAAAACAGCCAGAATATTCAATAAATGAATGAAAGGAGCAGTTGATTTATATTTTATGAATGATGAGAATGTATGTGGAATTCTTAAAGTTGTTGATTCAGTGTGGGCGTCCTAAAGCTCAAATTAAATTACAAAAAAAAAAAAGAAAAATGCACAAAATATTGCTTTAATTAATATTGATTTTAATACTTATTCATTATAATAAGTTATTATAATATAATACAATCCATATAAAATTTCTGCAGGACTAAAACTAGTACTAAACAAAAATAACACTACTGATAATAATTATACATTTCATAGATTCACTGGTTTGGGGACAGTAAGATTTTTTTGGGGAAAGAACATTATACTATTTTAATTAAAAAATGCATTAAATAGATCAAAAGTGACAGTAAAATTTTTTATAATCTTATATATTTTCCACAGAAATATTTAGCAGCACAAGTATTAATTAAAATAGTATTAATCAACACTAATAATAATTAAAAATATTTCTTGAGCAGCAAATCAGCATTAGATTGATTTCTGAAGGATCATGTGACATTGAAGACTGGAGTAATGATGCTGAAAATTCAGCTTTGATCAAAGGAATAAATTACATTTTTTAAATATATTAAACGCAATTTAAATTGTAATAATATTTGACAATATTACTGTATTTTTGATCAATTAAATGCAACCTTGATGAGCATGAACCTCAAAAACAAAACAAAAATCTTCTCAAACCTTTGAACGGTAGTGTATGAACAGCAACATCTATAAGATCTGTGTGTAACAAAATGGTTTACTTCTGATTGAATACATTAATTATGACTTACCCTCCATCAACTATCTCATCAACGGCCAGGAAAAGACCCTCCATATTTTCAAGCAGGGCTCTCTTTTCCACATTTTTCCTAAAAAGCAGAAGAAATAAGTCAAGATCAAACTGTTGTCAGCTGATTAGCTGATAGCGAGACCATATAGCATACAAGGAAAAAGTCTTTCCTACCTCAACATTTGGCTCAGGGAATCAAAGAGACAATTCAACACTGACATAAGCATCAACTGTGGGAGAAAAGACCGTAACACTTATGAGATTCTCATGGTTTGATGAAAAGACACAATCCTGGATCAAGTATAAAGCATTACCTCATTTTCATGGGAGCTGCCGATGACATAAAAATATAAATCAATATTGCTCTTGTACACAACCGTTAGACCCTCCAGCAATGCAATTTCACCTGTGTCAAAGAGAGGAAGGATGAGTCCACGTGATTTTATGTTAGCGAACACAACACGGACAGTAACAGAATCACTTACTGTCTGTTCTGTGTGTCTTGTTGAAGATGTTCTTCTCAAAGGCTTTCTGCTCTTTCACTGTGGGATACGTGTCGTCATAATACTGAAACATGAACACAGCAACACAGTCACAAGCTAATATATGAAGCTTCTAATACAGTGACACATTTAAGACAAATAAAGAGCTAATAAAAACTCATCCGTACACCTTATGCAAACAAAAAGATAGCCGTTAATGTTTCCAAGGACAGACTGCACGGTTAAAAAAAAAACATGTTATGTGGGTTCTGAATAGGGTTGCAAAAAGTTGGAAAATTTCCAGTAAATTTTGGAAACTTTCCTGGGATTTTTGGAAAGTTACCGGAAATTTTCCACCCCTTTGCAACCCTAGTTCGGAATAACATAAAGGTGAGTAAATGACAAATACACTTAAAATGATGTTTACTTTCAGGTTTAATCTATAAAACCTGCTGTATAATATTTGAAACATGAATTTCTAAGGCCTCTAAATTATTAACATTATCAAAACTTTGCTAAAAACCTGTTGTACGCAATCTACCACATGCCTTCTGTCATCTGATTTATAGATTAGACTTTTTTAACAAGTCAAAGGCCTTTTAATATATCTTGAAAAATGGCCCCTTCAGGTTGTCTCTCTTTTGGCTGTGATTTTTTTATTAAGTAAACAGGAATAACTTTTATAATGTTAGTAACATGAGCATTTACTGGACTGAAGCCACTTAGGCTTACTTGATGATCTATACAAGATCTTTTAGAAAGATTTTGTTCAAATGTGATACATAAAGCTTTTGATGAATGTTTTTTTGTCATCATTGTATTGCATTACATTATATGTTTTTCTCCCACAATTAAAACTACAGAGCTTTGAAAACTAAGCATTTAAATATCTTACTAGACGGTGACTCATATTTATATGCATTTTACACAAGTAGTCGGTTACAAAAATTTCATTGATATACAAGATTTTCTCAGTTTGGGCTGCTGAGTAAAACTGAGCGGTTTTCTTTAAGCGCGAGCTCCTTATTTTCACGATATCATATTATATGAGCCATAAAAGCCTGATATATAAAATATAATACAAAACTTAAATACATTTGCAAGCTTTATTTTAGTTTCCTTTATTTTCTCCTTTATTAAGGTTAATTAAAGTTGTCTGATTATAATTTTACATGTCTGACTTCACAGGGTTAATTAAATGAATCCTCCCTGTGTATCAGCTCAAATCTGATCATGATCTCACCTTTGCATACAGTCTCTCTCCATCATTGTCCATGATCAGAACAGCTTTTACAGTGTACAGAGAGGGCTCCTGTCACAGCACACACACAAACATGACAAATCACCAATGAATTACAGTGAAAACAATCAGGTGATCAGGCCAAAGGTAACGTTAGAGCAGACATGGAACTGTGTCCCTGCAAATGCCCATCAGCTTAATATTAAACTGAAGATTTTAACATTATACTTCCCTGTAACAATCTACCAATCTTTACATTTTGGTATATAATACATATGCATGTTATTGCTACACTCGTAGATTGGTTACCGATTCATTGTTTAGCGGATGTAGCAGAAGTACGTTACTATCTGAAGTGGAAACAGCGGATTTAACTGCTAGCGGATGTTTTACACTTTAAATGCAAATATCGGACACACAAAGATAAAATCATATTACCAATATTAGCGTATCCATCTTGTACTGTACAGATGTCGCTCACTCAACCTCGGTGTATTGAACTTCTGCGTATGTGTACTTCCGCTTACGACATGAGGTAAAAGGGCAAATCCTAGCGGAAGTACTCTACAACGTCATTAAAGCTCGCGGGAAATTAATAAGTACAAAAAAAATAAAATAAATAAAAATAGCTCATCATACATAATGAGGTTTTTTTTATTTAATTTTTTTGGACAATGTAAAAATGCAGAAGGTTTTATGTGTGTGTGTGTGTGTGTGTGTGTGTGTGTGTGTGTATACTTGTTTATGCTACATTGTGAGGACCAAATGTCTCCACAAGGATAGTAAAACCTGAAATTTTTGACATTGTGGGGAAAAAAATATTTAAAATAGTTAATGATGTTTATCTGAAAGTGTAAGAATGTAAACAGGTTTTCTGTAAGGGGTAGGTTTAGGGTTAGGGGATAGAAAATATCATTTGGTTTGAATAAATGTAATAGAAGTCTATGGAAAGTCCCCACAATTCACAGAAACAGATTTAGCTACTTATGAGAGCCAAATAAATGTTTGTAAATGTCCTCACAAATGCAATATCTATTTAATATTATATTTATATAGTTATATTTCATCATACATATGCAAAACAGAAATTGTGGAGTAAATGTACTAATTAAAGAGGTGTTTTTTTTTAGTCCTTAAACAGAAATTTATTTAAAAGAAAATATCTCACTTTGCATTGAACTTTGAGCATCGTAACTTTGCAGACATTGTTTACGCTCTAACAGCAACATTGCACACTAACTAATGTCAAAAAAGTGAAATTCTCCTTACACCAGTGCAGAATCAAAAATATCTGATATTTATTAACTTGTATATTGAAGCAATATTGATGTTGATGCTTGGTAGTTCAGTGTCTAACACACAGCCTGGTGAACCATAGCCATTTTTATTTATTAAACATTGGCAGGTGTAGGGTACAAACATGCAATATGACACATAGGCCTAGGCTAAAGTATAAATATAAAAATAAAACAGAGTTAAATATACTCTGAACCCATTTAGTTATATCTAGCCTATATGTTATTACAGGTAGAAAAAAACTTTACATTTATACATTTAGCAGACGACAATTAAATAGCGGAAAAATAAACGGTCATGAACACTGAAAACTCATTTTAGTTTTCATCCAGACATCCAGTATTTTGTCTGAATTTTATGTATAAAATGTTCTGTCTTCTAATAAGGACATTAGACATCTAATCATTTTTTTTTTCTCCTGACACCTTTGGAGCCTACTACTTATTAGGCCTCTTTACTTGAAATTTATATTTAAAAATTACTATTTACATAGTGTTTCAAA
Source organism: Onychostoma macrolepis (assembly GCF_012432095.1). Classification (NCBI taxonomy): domain Eukaryota; kingdom Metazoa; phylum Chordata; class Actinopteri; order Cypriniformes; family Cyprinidae; genus Onychostoma; species Onychostoma macrolepis. Next base: position 8,383,600 of record NC_081177.1, read on the forward strand.
GTAGCATTACTAAAGGTGACTCACTATAAAGTCAACACTCTACCTGGGTACAATGACTTCATCTTGTTTTCAGCAATGGAAAAAAATCTGAGCGGTAGTTTTAACCTGAAATAAACCTCTGGCTTGTCATGAACAGACGCTTAGTCAAAGATAATGAGCGATTCATATTCTGAACTGATTAGGTTTGGAATCTGTTTGCCCTCCGTGAATGACACACTGGCCTCAATGACACAAGTCCTCCTCAAAATTGCATATGCTTCCAGCCTGTCCTGTTTTTTCCTGCGATAATTTAAGAGATCCTCCTACAACTGGGCATCATAATTACACTGGTCACTTTTTCTGGGAAGCACCACTGTGAAAACTAATCCTAACAGGGGTTTTCCCTGCGCACGGCTACAGCAGCTACACTGACATCAGAAACGGTTTAATCTAGAGAGCTGTGGTGGGTTCATTTGTAAGTAAAACTCACAATGCAATGCTGAGCATGTTGACTGCATTTCATTTTGTCTCCCAAATGAGTCTCGATGCAAAGAAGACAAAGAGTAGTTAGTATTCTGAAAAAAGATTTTCTTTATATGCTTCGACAGTAAGGAGGCTCACCAGCGAGTTTCACAATGAAGCACTGAGTTTTCACAACTTTACCACGAAGAGCATTTCGAAATTACCCTATTTTATATCAGAGAGGATACAGTATGCGTTTCCTTGGTGCAGGCTACAGTTATGGTTATAATGTCACCCAGAACATGAGAATTTTACATCATAATGCTGCTTTTTTGTGTATTTCATATGCTTATTTTCCTTATTTACTGTGTGTACTAAAGTTTGGCAATTACAACATTGTGTTACTCCATAAAAATAACTCATTTCATTACTTAGTTACTTTTTATGGTTACTTTTACGTTACTATTGTGTTACTTTTTGTCACCTGAGCTGGGCCTGCTTATTTGTTTTTTAATAACAACAAAAAAAACAACAAAAAAACCCCTAAAGGTTATATTTTTGGCAACTGTAAAGGCCCTTTCACACCAAAAGTGAAATTCACAAGCCTCAGCCTGAAGGAAGTGCCTCTGCACCTCCTTCGTGATTTCTCTCAACGTGGGACAGGAGAGGTGTCAGTAAATAAATGAGCTTGTGTTACTTATTTGAAAAAGTAACTCCGATAATTTCTTATAAATTTAAAAGTAATGTGTTACTTTACACTTGAAAAAAGTAATCTGATTACGTATCCCACATTACTTGTAATGCATTACCCCCAATGCTGTATATATTTACTTACAAATTTTGGTTGTTTGTTTAAAAAAAGTGTAAAGATAAAAATGTAAAATGTGAAAATAAAAATAACATACTTATTCTTACCTGTACTTACTAAAATATATAAAAGAACAAGTGATTGTACTAAATTTTATTATATTTTAAAAGATTTTAAATTAAAATTGAGTGATTTCAAGGATAGTGGCAAAGAAAGAAATACAATTAATTCGTTTTTGGGGGCTTTTAGGGTCTTTAAATGTCATCTAATTATTCTTGTTTTAAATATGCCTTACAATAATTTTTGGTATACAAACCATTGTTACACTACAAAAAATGCATGTATGAGTCTTAATTTTTAACTCAGAAAAATCAAATTAAACTGGACACACTCTAATGTACTAATTTAAATCTGTATTAAACCTTTATTGTTTTAATTCTTGAAAACCCCTTTTTTGTGTTTGACCCATTTATATATTTGGCTGTCTGTATGTGAAGTATTTCATACTGGTGTGTTTACAGTAGATCTGTGTGTTTATAATTTTTAGAGCATGTTGTACTTGCTTTAAGTCATTTTGCCTTTATTACATTCAAATGGTCTGCAGTGTTCAGCAGCTGATTATTATGAATTCATTACTAAATTATTATTAGTTCTCCTGAAATAGCACTGCATTCACGGTTCATCTGGTCAAATGTACAGTGGAAATATTTGCAAAAGAAGCTGATCTTCTCAGAACTCAGTTTAGGAGAATATTTGTCACCAAACAATCGTTACACCTGACGAACTCCAAATGAGGAACCGGCACCCACAGTATCATTGCGCAGAGCAACTGTGTCTCAATAGTGCTTCAGATAAAAAGATAATCGGACGTCTTTCACAATAACATCTTTATCTGTGCAGTCACGGCAAAGTACGTGTCCACTCATCTTTTTCACACAGTATCAGAAGGGCAGTGATGGACATGATCGTCATCACGCTGGCCTGTGATGAGTGTCAGGGATGGCAGTGTGTCTGTATCCCGTCGGTTTCCCAGTGTGGGTATGGGTGTGTGAGAGCAGCGCTGCCCTTGTGGTTGGAGCCTGTGGCTGCAGAAGGAGAGGAGAGCGGGGGAAAGGGGATGTTGGGTGGCGGAAGCTCTGCTGAGCGCTGATAAAGGCTTGTCTAGGTGCTCATGCTAACTGTTGTGGTTTCTGGCATGAGACGGTGGTTGAGGGGAGCTGTGTACAGTATCGCTGTATACTTTATTTCACCCGGCCTCCTCTATTGCACAATAAAGCATATACCATACAGTGGAGTCCAAAAGTGCACGTAAGCGGGGAAGTCTAAAGACAAATTTGCTTATTCGGTGTGCAAAAGTGGGCTAGAAATTGTGTGGATTCTTTTGCATTTTACATCCGAATTTTTCTTTGTCTTAAATATTTCTAAATCCTGTAGTTGTAGTTGTGCCGAAGTTGAATTAAGGCATATATTTAAAATGTACAATATTTGAGGTTAAAGAGAATGTTATTTATTTAATTGAGTGCTGCTAGAGTATATAGATTTTGCATCGGATGAAATTACGTTACTCTTGATTACTCATACACAAACTTTCCACTTTTCCCAGCAGCAGGCTTGGATGAATTTTCCCAATGGACCACAAACCAAAGACACATATGCTCTCATCATAAGTAGCTTGTGAGGTTTTTCCATGTAATTGAAAACATGTTCTCATGTTTACTTGTGGCTAATGACACTTTGATTGTGATATTTTGACAGAAAAAAGTTATATATGTGTGTTTGTATTTATATTTATATTTATATTTATACACACAGTACTGTTCAAAAGTTTGGGGTTATTTATTTATTTGTTTGTTTGTTTAATTAGCTGTTTTGGGGGGGGGTTTGGACCATGCTCACCAAGGCTGCATTTAGATTTTGTCATTTAATTCTAATATGCTGATTTGTTCAAGAAACATTTCTTTCTACTATCAATGTTGAAAACATCTGTGCTGCTGAATATTTTTGCGAAAACTGTGATACATTTTTTTCAGGATTCGTCAATGAATAGAAAGTTCTAAAATAATTTATAAATAGAAATATTTAGTAACATTCTAAATGTGTTTACTGTCACTTTTGATCAATGTAAACTTACATTATACGCTATTATGTTAACTCTTTCTCCAACGCTCTCTCTATATAAAATATATTTTTTTTAAAAACTGAAAAAATTACTTATAATATATATATATATATATATATGGTAACACTTTACAATAAAGTTCATCAGTTAACATTAGTTAACATGAACTAAGATTGAACAATACTTCTACAGCATTTATTAATCTTAGTTAATGTGAAGTTCAGCATTTACTAATGCATTTTTAAAATCACAAGTTGTGTTTGTTAACATTAGTTAATGCACTGTGAACTAACATGAACTAACAATGAACGGCTGTATTTTTATTAACTAATATTAACAAAGATGAATAAATACTGTAATAAATGTGTTGATAATTGTTCATTCATATTAGTTAATACATTAACTAATGTTAACAAATGACACCTTATTGCAAAGTGTTACCATATATATATATATATATAAAATTATTGACATGGGTTATAGAAGACCTTACAGAATTTTCAGTTTTAAAAAAACCCCAAAAAAAACATTCGGATGCTTCTTCTAAAACCAATCCTGTGAGTTTCCTTCTACCTATATGGGAAGCAGAAAGAATAGGAATAGTTGGATGGGTCAGGATGGTGTCAAGGAGCTGTTTCACTTCCTGTGGTCAAACCAAATAGGGTTAAGAGCATCACGAGGCCACAACGTGGCAGAGGGTGTAATGAATTCAAAAATACAAGCTAACACGTTAAACAAAACAATGAATGGCAAGAAAAAATAGTTGAAATTGACAAAAAGGTTACACACCAGTGAGATATAGAACTGTGCGAGCGACTGGATGACCTGAACTATGTGTGGAGAGAGTCAGAACTGCTGTTTAGGTTGGAACACACCAAATCCCAAACCATTGTGGTGTCTGTAATAGCAGGCTGTTTTCATGTGTGTGTTTGTAGGTGGTTGAGTCGGGTGGGTGGGTGGGTGCTAGGAATCAAGGCTTGGGAAGTCCCGTCTCTCTGGTTCCTGGCAGGCGCCCACCTCTTTGGACGATGTCAGCCACCTACGTCCATCATTATGGTGCATTTACATACAAACATATTAGCGCGTGGGAATGAAAACACCGCATCGTAAAAGACGAGCACGAACAAGTATCTAGAAAACCACGGGCACACCGCTATCATGAGTTTTGATAAACAGTTTTTAGTCATAACTTACTCTTTTTTTTAGTACTTTGTAACCGCACCATTCGGCATCTGTTATGTTGTTACGCTTATTGGCATTGACGGTTCCATGAAGCACCTTTAACATCCATGAAACCTTTCCATTGTACAAATGATTCTTCATATAGTGGAAAAACTTTAGATTTTTAAAAAAAATGTTTAGACTAAGAATAAAAATGTTCTTTGGGGAACCAAAAATTATTTTTCTACACTCTTAAAATGACTGTGGTTCCATGAAGAACCATCCATTAAACTCTCCATTGTACAAAAGGTTCTTTTGATTATTATAATGTTCTTCACACTAAGAGAGCAATGGTTCTTTTATGAACTGATCACTGAAAGGTTCTTTGGGGAACCAAAAATGATTCTTCTACTCTCTTAAAAAGAAAGGTTCTTTTTTGGCATCAATGGCTGAGTGAAGAACTTTTAACATCCATGGAACCTTTCCATCGTACATACACTACAAAATAAGAGTTCCAAAAGGAGGTTTTTGCAGCAATGCCATAGAAGAACCATTTTTGGTTCCCTTGAGAACTTTTCAGTCAACAGTTCTTAAAAGAACAATTTTTAATTAGTGTTTTCCACTTTAAAGAACCTTTTGTGTTAAAGGTTCTTCATGGAGCTACAGATGGCAATAAAGAACTTTATATTTAAGAGTGTAAGGTTCCTCATAGTGGTTCTGTAGATTGTAAAAATTAAAGAAAAAAATGGTTCTTTTAAGAACTGTTCACTGTAGGGTTCTTTGGGGAACCAAAAATGGTTCCTCTATATGGCGTCGCTGCAAAAACTCCCTTTTGGAAGCTTTTTAAGATTGTATTATTAATATGAAATTCGATTTCTCCACCAGAAGTAATTGGTTTCTAATGATTGTGGATCATCATGCACCTGAACACTCCTTAAGTGCTGTATTATTGAGGGTGAGTGTAACATGACAAGGCATCGGTCAAATAAAATGAAGCACTTCAAATGAACAAGGAAAACACATCCTTTCACCTCACCTGACAATTGTGTCCGAACAATCGTGCTTATTGTCCCGTGTGTGTTTGACTACGGAGGGACTTCAGCAAAGACTCGAATGGTCACTTGCAATGTAAGACACGCTCTTCCACCCTCCCCTCGCCCCCCTGCTTTCGCTTGCTCTCTGTGGTTGAGCAGCAGATACAGGAACAATGTGGCCTTTCTTACCTGTTGAAGGTGTACATTCCATCCCTACTAAAGCAAGTTGGAAAACAGCCCCTCCTCCGCAAAGCAATCCCAGATTTAACTCCAGGTGCGCCTGCTCGAAGCGTCTGCGCTCAAACCACATCCCTCACGGTGGCTTTCCTTTACATGAACACCTCGGGTCTTTATGAAACACATAGTTCTTATTATAGTTCTTAAGTGTGATAGATTTTAGGACACGTACACACCAAAGCTGTGGATGTGAATAACTTGTCCTTAAACCACAAGCTGAAGGGTCCGAGTCTATATTTGATCTGGGAAGTCCACAGTATCAGGCGTGAGCTTTGTATATATATAAATTTATGGCTTAACCACTTGCTCTTTTTTCATGGGAAATATCATTTAAACATATTAAAGTGCAAGTGTTGCATTTAGGAGGGCAAAAAGTGTGGGTGCTTTACAGGAAACCTGCTTGCATCGCCCATAGACCCATCCCATCTGTGTGAGTGACAGCCAAAAGCAGACAGGGTGAGTGGGAGAACGGGTGAATGAGAGAGAAAGACAGGTTGAGCGCATGCACACTTGTAGTTCAAAACTAAGAGCATGCAGCAAACTCTTTCACTCTGCACTTCAACACAGAGGTCAGTGGTTACTGCTCTCAGGATATTGTGAATATGACATTGTGAAGGCTTTTTCTTCTGAGCTGAGTGCTTAAGGACATGCTAATAAGGTACAGTTTGTCATTTCATCTTCTTTGAGGGTTTGTTGTGAAGTTTCTTCAGTAAATATGGCAGTTCTTGACAGATATTGTACAATTCTGGTTCACTATCAAATTTGAAAGATTCTAAATGACATTTTTTGAGTCGTAATTCTAGTCATTCAAGTTTCTGAGTCGTAGTTCTAGTCATAAAAACTCTTTAAGGACCAAGGACACATCAAATGTAAAGAGTGTGTAAACATTTTTGCTTTGGAAGTAGTTGACAGTTATTATATACCACTTTAACTTCAAGGTGTTAAAGTTGTATTATATTTTAAATACATTCTATTTTTTTTTTTCTTAAAATATTAACCACTAGCTTTCCTGTAGCTCAAATAGTAGAGCATGGCGCTAGCAACGCCAACATCATGGGTTCGATTCCCAGGGAAAGCAAGAGCTGATAAAATGTAAAAACTGTAACTTGAATGCAATGTAAGTCGCTTTGGATAAAAGCGTCTGCCAAATGCATAAATGTAAATGTAAATTAAGGGTTTATAATGTGAACATTTTATTGAGATGTGAATTTTAAGATTTAAATTAAAAAATGTATATAAAAATTCATTTTTAAAAACAAATGAAAAACTTTTGTTTGGTCTAAACTTTTCTTTATTTTTCATTAGACTGCAGTCGCTTTTTTGATTATCACAGATATTGCAACGCATGGTTTAGAGTAATGTTTAAAAAGAGAGACATACTATTGAATTGAGGTAAATATAGTTACATTTGTTATCTTTTTTGCTTACCGTTGGCTCGCGTGCACTTGTACAGTGGTTAGTACCACAGCTGATGTTGAACCTTGGGAGGCCGGTCCCACAGCCCTGTCCCCTCAGAATTTAAGAAACTAGTCAAAGGAAATAAGCTAGACACCGCGGTAAAGGCAGGATATATGTTTTTTACCCTCAGTATGACAAAAGGAAAGACATGTTTTGTTGAATACTTTACCACACAAGAAATGCCAAACCATTAGATGTTATACATATTATTGCTGCCACGTCCTGTCAAACTCGTACCTGACATTTCAATCAGGCACTGCCTATTGTATTCTTGTTCTTGTATTTTTACAATTAGCTAAACATTGCTTTCGAATTATATGAAATTGTACTAAAATGTATGAAATTTTCACTCTTTTGTAAAGTTAAAAAGATAACCGTAGTTTTTCTCATCAGAATACACTTGCAAGCAGAATAATGATATTCGAATGCAAAATTATTGTTATTATAGCTGCATAGTTTTTACTGTACCAAACTATATATCCAATATAACAAGAACCCAACATCAAAGTTTAAAGCGTTTGTTGTGTATAAAAAGGCTCTAATACAGCACCAATAAAAGCAAACCAACAGATGAGGCACAAGTTTAATTTGATTTACACGATGAAATAGCTAAATAAATTAAACTCAATGGTAACCGGAATGACTGCTAATGCATATTAAGTATCACATAGACTAATTCCTTTACTTTCGACATGAGGGAGTGTGCTGAGAAAGTCTTCCTGACGTTCTGATGTCTGTGGTTAGGCCCCTGCCTTCGTTTACTGGAGAACAGGCTGGCTCCCAAAAGATTGTCTTATCAAGGGTTGACATTACTGTTCGCAAAGCCAGCTGATAGGACAAATCCAGTGCAAAGAAACTTCATGTCCAGTGACACAAAATGACATTTGGAGCACATGGGAAGGGAAATGTGAAACAGTTTCAAACAAGATATATTATGAAGGTTAATGTCGATTTTTTGACATCATCCTCCGTTTACGGGTGTGTAGATGAAAATGTGGTCAAGTCCGACTAAATTTGGTCCCCAGATTGTTGGCATGTGGTCACAGCTGACCTGCATTACCCGTTATGTGAACGCTTACATTGTTTGTGTGTATTTTTCTCTCTATGTTTAACTCTACAAATGCATTTGACTTGACATTCATGTCTGACAAAATACAAAAAGTGACTGATTTCTTTTAATGTTTTAGACTGATTCACTGCATCAGGGGTCTGTCCTGAATGTGTTCAGCAATCAACGGTGTACTTCCTCTGAGGATCAGCTGTGAGGTCAGTATCTTTATGAGGACAAAAAATATAATTCAGCAGTGAGAAAAGCCTAGAATAGTTTTTTTAAACGAATGAATAAATGCTGTAAAATCTCTGTACCCCGCAAAAATGAATTCTTAATAAGCTGAATTACTCCTTTCTTGACTTGTTTTTCAGTAAAGAAAAATATTTAAAAACAAAAATTGTGAGAATGCACATTTTAAAGATATATTGTCTTACTGCACTAGCAGATTTTTTTCCAGTATACTTAAAACATTTTAAAAATAACATATATATATATATATATACATAAAATATGTGTGTGCGCGCATTGGTTGAAAATAATTCTCTTGTTCTAAGAATTTGAAATAATTATATATTTTAATAAATATTTTAACATACTTAACAAAAATAATAAACTTTTTTTTTTTTGCATACACTATATTAATTTTAAGGGACTGGCAAACCCTGGAAGACTGCATGGGGAGGTGTCAATGTCCACCAATGTCACTGGATTCCGGGCACATCGTTCCCCCCAGCATTTGGATATGGACTCGGCCTGGCAGGAACTGATGGCCATCACAGAACTTCAGGTCGGTACATTGGAACACCCCACTAAACTTGCTCTTTTACATGCACAAATGTCAAAACTCAAGAAGAACTGATTATTTTATGGTAGGATACAGCCAGTCATTTTACAATCTTAATGAAATCCTGGCCTTATAACATTTTTCTAATGCTGAATCCCCTGTAAACACACACATTGAGCTACGATCTGCAACAATGGGCCAATTGAGTGATGCAAGGATAAAGGCAGACAGAGAAAGAGGGTGAGTGCTGTATATTGCCGACAGCCCCCTGCATAGCACAATGACCATCTGTTTCGACATGAAACCTGAGCGCTCCTAAGTAAGACCTGCATAAGCTACGGGTGGCACATTCACCCAGGTGGGCTGGTCCTGAGCAGATGACTGAATACAACCCTCTGCAGCACAAATCAACTGCAAACTTTACTGGTGTTTTATTGTAAAAGAGATTTGAATTACCTCCCAGGTCAAGTTTGAGTGAAACTGGAAATTCTTGTTATTAAAATATTATTTTTGTCACAGGAGTTTGAGGTACCCAATGAGAATCCCTTTGAAGCTATTCCATACCTGTCCATGGAGCCCATGGTTTCTCAAGGGGGGTTCGGGATGAGTCAACCGCAGGCAGAATCCATTCCAGCCACTTGTGATGCCCATCCTGCTGCTGTTTATGAAAATGCATACCCTGAAATGATGCCACCCTATCAGCGTTTAAACCCACACATGGATATGCACTACAGCCTCCCAGTCCCCGGCGGCCATGGTTCCTCTAGAATGCTTGCGAATACGCAAGCTCTTCATCCTCCTCTCATGAGTCTTTTGGAGCACATGAACATGACGACACGCGGTCATGGTATTGCGAAAGATGGCGTTATCAACCTTCATTGCACAGGACAAATCAAACAGGCTTGCGCAGATGATCTAGAGTCAGATTCCGGTTTATCGCTTGGTTCAAGCCCACCGCTTGCCTCTCCTGAGAATGCGGTGCATGGAGTACCTTCGTACTTGCCTGCAGATGGTACGATGGGCTACACCGAAAGCGAAAGTATTGGGGAACAATGTCGCATGCGGCAGAGTTTGCTTGGGTCTGTCGACTACCAGTCCTACAGTTCATACCCTGGAACTTCTTTTCCCACAACTACAAATATGCAACCTATCAACCAGCAGACTTCCCAAACAATTGCATCAGTGAAGCACCCGGTTTTACCCACAGCCTTGCATGATCTACAGCTAAACAGCTCGGGTTTCACAAGACTGGGTTCATATCAATCCATGTACCCGAAACCAAAATCGAGCAGCATTCCCGTACCCCTGAGCAGAGATGAGCGGCGAGCCCTCGCTCTCAAAATCCCATTCTCGCTGAACAAGATTGTGAACCTACCAGTGGATGACTTCAATGAGCTCTTGACCCAATTCACACTGAGCGACCCTCAGATGGCACTCGTGAGGGACATCCGCAGACGAGGGAAGAACAAAGTCGCAGCTCAGAACTGCCGCAAGCGGAAGTTGGAGAATATTGTGCATTTAGAAAACGAGTTGGGACAGCTTAGAGCCCAAAGAGAACATTTAACCAGAGAGAGACTGGAGTTTCAGCAAAACCTATCCATTGTCAAATGTCGGCTCTCAGATCTTTACACCCAAGTGTTTTCACAGCTACGTGATGAGGAGGGACACCCTTATTCAGTTGATGAGTATTCACTACAACAAACTAATGATGGCAACGTTTACTTGGTGCCACGGAATACAGCACTGGAGGGTGAATGAACTGATGTTTGTTTTGAAAAGTGTAAGTCACCCATAGATGGACAACTAAATTCATGAGGTTCCTACACTTTTTGACCAATTACTTCAAGTTACTTGTCATGAACAGATAAAGACTTGATTTCTTACAAGATCGCTCAAATAGTAATTAACCAAAGAAGTCTAGGACAGAACTAGAAAATACAACTACAGAAATTATGAAGGGCTTTTAAGATTAAGACACTTCCAAACTTATGCTGCAAGTGTTTTGTACATTAAAACTGGTCTAAAACCTAAAATCAGTATTATGTCCAACATACAAACACAAGCTTTAAGTAGAGTGTTCTACACAGGAAACAAGTCAAATGTAGCATTAAAAAAAGTTTTATTGGTAAAAAAGGTAAAAAAACACAGGTAATTAAAAAAAAATATATATATAATCTCTTCAGCTGCATTTTGGTCCTAGAAAAGAGAACAAGTTTGAGGTTTAGAATATTGCAAACAAGATAAAAACTGCATTACAAGAGCAAGTACCTTTTATCATTTCACCAGTTTAGACAGACAAATGCCTTTTTGTTTCAAGAGGTGATTTCACTCATCAGATCCTGAAAAAGCAAGAGTAACATGGTCAGCACGTTAAATATAGAACATGGGAAAAAAAAAAAACACAAGTGGGCATGCATTAAAAAGGGTTTAAGTTCTACAAAATCTTGTGCACCAAACTATGCTGACTGCAGTCACTTCCCCTGTAATATACACAACAATGAATGGGAAGATCACATTAACTGTACAGCTTCTGCTAATAAAATGTTTTACAGTTACCAGCGGTAGTGGAGAAGTCTGTTCTTACCTACAGGAGTTATAAAAGCGCTGCCTGCTAGTCTTTGAGTGGCGCCCTGTACTCCCTGCTCTCTGCTTCGTCACAGGGCGATGATCTTGCTACTCCTTTCTCAGCCTGCTCCCATGGCTAGACTGATATATGCAACCACACTACTCTAGGCATTTGCATTAAACAACCTATGCTTTTTGAACATTTCACTTACGTTCCCTTAAGAGAACGGGTTCTTTTTATTTTATTAAATACAAGAGCCAGACGACAGTCTTGAGTTTACTTTCTCCTAAAAAGGCTCACAGAAGCTCCCATTAAGTTCAAGTGTACTACGCTAAAACCCCCAGAAAACAAATGACTAAAACGCACATCTTTTTAAAAAAACAAAAAGGATGTTTTATTTCACCTTGATTGGTTACATAAAAATCAAAACCATAGAGACTGAAAGTAGTTCTACATAAAACCTCATTGGAATGCTTTTTTCCATAGACAATATAAAATAAGTCTGCATGATGACAAATTCATGATGTCCCACGCATGATAGCGCTACTGTACACTTCTTCTGGTGGCAGCTGTAAATCTGCCACACCTGTTTGGCTGAGCAGATCTAGGGATGTAAACCTGCATCTGCCCTGTCACTTCTCTCGCTCTCCTCTCCTAAAGCACTCAGTCCTGTTGAACAATATGAACAACAAATGTTAAGCTGCACACTACCTGAGGTTTGTTGTTTCTACACCAGATGTACAGCAAGGTTACAGTATAGCAATGAGTATTCAGTCCAAGACTAACGTATTGGGATTGTTAACCTGTAAACCTGTAAGTCTATTTAAAGTAGTCAAAAGAATTTGAAACTAACCTTTTTGAGTTTAAAACCGTCTACCACCAGAGCCACCTCCATATCCACCACCAGATCCACCACCATAGCCACCTAAAAACAGACGTTATGTCATTTAGGACTCAAATTGTTTATACAAGGTGACTTAAATCAAAAGAGAAGCATAAAAGGCCATTATGAAAAACTCACCACCATACGGGCCACTGTTTCTTCCTCCGCCGCCACCAAAGTTCCCTTTCATGGGACCATAGCTGGACTGCTGGTTGTTATAGTTGCCAAAGTCACTGTAGTTACCGCCGCTGCCGCTGCCACCGCCACCGCCTCCAAAGTTGCCTATTCACATTTAAAAACCACATACACCTGGTTACTGCCGACAGTTCTTCATGTTATTTGTAGGTAAGTTCAGGATTCAGACTTGTATCTACTCACCACCTCCAAAGCTTCCATTGCCGTTGTTGTAGTTGTCATTATAGCCACCGCCGCTGTTGCTGCCACCACCATAACCGCCACCCTGGTTGCCATAACCATGTCCTCCTCCTCCTCCGCTGCCTCCTCCATATCCACGGTTTCCACCATAGTTACCAGGGCCGCCACCATAATTACCTGGAGAAAGCAACAGGAATAAGTTACTTAACATTAACGAATCAAAACATTTTATTTTCGAAGAAGCAAGAAACCACTGCATACCATCTCCTCCACCAAATCCGTTGTTGTAGCAGTCGCCTCCATAACCGCTGCCACCTCCACCACCTCTGCCTCCTGAAAAAGGTTGTGAAAATTGCTTTAAGCCCATACGAAAACTTAAATTCATCATTCAAAACACTTCAGCGTCCACTTAGGCATGTACCTCTTCCAAAATACCCGTCGCGGTTGCTGCCGCCACCACCGCCTCCAAAGTCATTGTTATAGCCACCATTGTTGCCATATCGGTTGAAGTTTCCACCTCCTCCTCCACCACCACCACCACCACGGCCTACAGATTGTGTTTTAAGAGATCCATTTAATACATCCAAGTACACACAAAAAAAAAAAACACTTGAACACCAACTTACCTCGTGTGTTCATGCCAGTGTTTTGCATCTCTTGTTTAGACAGAGCTTTTCTGACTTCACAGTTGTGCCCATTCACAGTGTGGTATTTTTGAACTAAGGAGGGGGAAGACAAAGTTAATATTTCTAATAAAAAGACCAACAATATTAAGACACTAAATGCGGCACTTGAACAGAAGCACTTACTGACGATACGATCAACGGAGTCATGGTCATCAAATGTAACGAAGGCAAAACCTCTTTTGTTTCCGGTCTTGTGGTCAACCATTATCTCAATAGCCTCAAGTTTGCCAAACTGTTTGAAGTAGTCACGAAGATGGTTCTCCTCAGTGTCATCCTTAATGCCACCCACAAAGATTTTCTTCACAGTTGTGTGAGCAAATGGCTTATTGGAGTCCTAAAATCGATATGCAATTAGGCATTTGCATTCACACACATCTTTATAAAAGTATTTGCCTTACAACAGCTTAGGGTGTTAAACCTCACCTCTCGAGACACAGCTCGTTTGGGCTCCACGAGCCTCCCATCTACCTTGTGGGGCCGTGCGTCCATAGCAGCATCAACTTCAGACACGTTGGAATAAGTGACAAACCCAAAGCCCCTGGAGCGTTTGGTGTTTGGATCTTTCATCACCTACAACAGTACATAAACAAGCATAAGAGTTAAAACGCCTACTGGTCGTCACTATACCCTTAAATCACGATATTTAGTGTTAGATTACGCAAAGATACGATCCATATTGTATATCGTTGTAGATAAGCAAGATAGAAGGAACTTACCACACAATCCGTTAAGGTGCCCCATTGTTCAAAATGCGCCCGCAAACTATCGTCTGTGGTTTCAAAGCTGAGCCCTCCAATGAAGAGCTTCCGCAGCTGCTCTGGCTCACGTGGTTGGCCCTGAAAATAACCCATTATAGCTTAATAACACTGAAACTGAGTGCGTCGTGTGAATTATTCTGCAGCGAATACTAAACTAAAACTTATTCCTGCGCAAAGCATCATTAATCCTTGAGGTAACAGACTCCATTTGAGGGGAGGTGATGGAATACCTCCGCCATGTTGGTGCCGCACAATACGGCCCATTTGTAAACAGTACCTTTGTTTCAGTAAAACAACAGCGATTATAAATTGATATAAACATCACATATGTGGCCGGTAAGAAATTAAAACAAAGAAACCACGATTTTCAAGAATTCGACCTTCAATGCAAACACGCGGCCTATGTGTGCATAGTACAAGAGTTAAAATGGCGGCCGAACACGCTATTTGCATTAACAAAGAGCCACGAACGAGATCAGAGTTAAATTGGAAAACGCTCAAAACATTAAACACTACACTGCTTAAGCCGTTTCTCATAAAGACAAAACTACCAACATCATTAAAATCAACCTACCTCTTTAGACATCCTACCGACTATTTATGTCCGTGCTGCGCCACACGCTTGTCGGTGAGACACGCACAGAGAACTGGGGGAGATACCATAAATAGCTTGTGCAAAAAATAGTCCCCTCCTACTGCAGACGATGATTGGTTTATGCTTCCCGCTAACGCTTTTGTTTTGCGGTTTTACGATACCTGATTGGCTGAGACCCAAGTCAATCCCTGGAACAGAGGTTAGCGCGTTTACAAATCTTTCTCATACATTAAAAAAAAAAACAATACGCTTTTTTTTGTTGTAAAAAATCTTTAAAAATACGCATTAGAAGATATGAGGGGGTTAGTAATTCACAAGTTATAATTTTATTCACACAGCTTCTATATAACGTTCATCCCTTATTCAAAGGCACTCATGCATCTTATATGAAATATGTGTTTTTCTATAAAGGTGTAATTAAATATAGCCTTTTAAAAATATCAGAAACATTCAGCAAAGTACGTGGGTTTAGCTGCCGTGTGACGTACGCGCACCCCATTGTATGCGCGTGAAGCCGTTTTTGGCGCGAGAGCGGTTCGCTCAGGCACACGCTGATTGGCTGGACGCGCCACTGGACGGATGCGTGCGCGAAAGGCAGCAAACTCCTGTGTGCAGGAAAAAAGCCGCCGCCGCTTCAGCCTCATTATCCAACACGAATAAGAAAACGTCGAAAAATATCTCAGTAAGTATACTATAATCATCCACATTGACGTCAGAATATGTCATTGTATGCTCTCCTTACATTGGAAATGATTTAATCCGTAAGTGTAACGCTTTAACGTGATAGGATCAGGTGAAATCAGTTCTGCTCGGCCCGCGCTGTTGCTAAGCAAAGGCTCACTAGAGAGCACAGCGATACTATTCAAATAAATGCGAAAAAGCACACGAATGCTTTGCTTGTTGCGGTTAGATGTAGAGAACCGAAGAAAGAAGTGGAGCGTGTATGCTAACTGAGCTATGTTAGCCTGCTATCATGTGCGCCTGTGTATTGGTGAGCCTTGTTTATTGTTTTTTGCAGGCATTGACTAATTGAGCTTGCGTTATACACAAACACAACACCAGCAAACGCATGAAATTATGCTCTCATTGTATTGTTCTCTCTCAGTGTTTTTGTTCTGTTGGTATTTCGAAATGAGCTTATAGCGAGACAAATAAGCAAACAGTAGCAATCAATGGGACTTCTGTTGCTAAATGTTAGCAGTGCAGCTAGCATTGCATTTAAATCCGTGAATTATGTTTCGTATTTTGGAATAAATGCATTGGGAATTATATCTCATATGGCATGCGATGTGAAACTATGAAAACGTGAGAGTCGTGCAGGGCTGTTCAATGTTTTCGCATTGTTTGGCCTTGCTCGCTAAAATCCTTCAAGACAGTAAGATAAGAACACATGGCTGGTTTGTCTCATTTTTAGTGCAAGGTTGATTTAAATATGTATGTTGGTAAATGAAAATAGGAATTGCATCCTAATATAACTGCTTGATTTTAATGTAATGTTTACAGACAGCATGCATTGTTGTTCCTTTAGCTTTGATAACAGTGTGTGCGCAATGTTTACTAACAATTAAACATATTTTAAAGTTATTAATAATTAAGAAAATAATTTTGCAGCTCCTCAAATCAAAGGCATGCTGATCTTTTGTGTGTCTATTTCTGAGAGTCCTCTACAATTATTTATTAGAGCAATGAATGCGTTTCTCCTTATGCATGTTTATTGATATACGTTTTGGTTATGTGTAAGTGCAGTAATGTTTAAATGAATTGTACGTGTTTAGGGGAGCTCTGAATGCTGTAATCCAAGAATCATCTCTGCACTTTAAGAGGTTACGTCCTCCAATAGAATACTGTAGGTGAGTGTCTAAAAATAAATATCGATTTTTAAGGTAAGAAAGGTTTAACATTAAGCCGTGAGATTTTGCTCATACTATCCAGCCTGTTGTTGTTGTTGTTGTTGTTGTCATGTTAAGAGTAACTTTAGTTCATGATATGGTTATTTTTTGCTGGAAATAGAATTTTCACAATATAGACAACAGTCCATATTAATGCCATACAATATAGATAATACTTAACTTAGACCAGTGATTTTTTTTTTTTTTTTTTTTTTTGTTGTTGTTTGTTTTAGGATTTACAGTGCCACTTCAGAAACTACTGCTAACTAATTTCTAAAGTAAACATTGTCCTTTGTCACCAGGCAATTATTAAAGAGAACGGTGAGTAATAAAATTCAATTGAAGAGACAAATTACAAGACCGTAGAAGTAAACTTCTTTTCTACATTCTTAACAGCACTATCATCATATATCACCAGTAGAAGTTAGAAAATCTAAAATAAAACTAGCATAGACTTTGCTGTATGAATTAAATGTAGTAAATTAATATTATTTGATTAATATTAATTACATAACTGACAGAAATAGATTTATTAGACGTTTACACTGCAAGATTGTTTATATTGTATTGATGTTTGTTTATATTCAAGATATATTTGAAATGAATATGCATCTGAACAGTCAAATACACTCTTCTTTTTGTATTTTTGTACGGTAGAGGACTGCCCTGTTTCTAACTTTAATAAGACATTTTTTTATTTTTCCCCCAGTGGGAACACTTTCCTCCCCGGACCAGGGAGACACACAGGTCACACTTGCTCATAGGAAAGTCATGGGAAAGAAGAACCAGAACCGTGAAGATGATGAGGCTGCTTCCTCAGATGAGGAAGAGTATGTAGTGGAGAAGGTCTTAGACAGGCGAGTTGTGAAGGGCCGTGTGGAATATTTCCTGAAGTGGAAAGGCTTTTCAGAGTAAGTCTTCATTGTACTTAATAAGAAGTAGTGTAGATTGTTTCATCTCAAGAAGATGTGGGTTTGTGTTACTGCATGTATAAGTCTTAAAATGCGTGACTATGAAAAACATCAGTAGCTTTTTACATTGAGATGAAGTGGATAAGTGATTTAGAAAAGAAAAAAAACTAGTTTGAAGAACACTCAAGAACATAGTTTTGTCATAGTATGTAAACTTCCCGAAGGCGTATCTATGATGTGAGGAAATCCAGTGGCTTTAGTTTATTGTGCATGAATCATGCATTGTTTTGCAGCAAACACAACACATGGGAACCAGAGAAGAACCTGGACTGTCCAGAGCTTATCGGCGAGTTCATGAAGACCTATAAAAAAGGAAGCAGCGGAAGCACACCCAGCAGCAAGCCCTCCAGCACAGGCTCTTCTTCGGCCCGTCCCAAAGACAGTAGCAGCAGCACCAGCAAGAGGAAAAACTCAGAGGAAGAGAACGGGAGTGGCAGCAAACCCAAAAAGAAAAAGGAGGTAAGTGCTTAACAAAAAAAGTTTTAAGGGCCCCCGCTTAAACTTCATTTAAATGTAATTACCATGCAATATCCATCCTGATATTGCAAGTACATCCAGAGGGTTGAAATTCTCTCTCAAATGTTTCTTACCTCATTACTTGCTTAAAGGAATAGTTCCACCAAAAATGAAAATTTGCTGAAAATGTACTCACCCTCAGGCCATCCAAGATATAGATGATTTTCTTTTCATTGAGAGAGATTTTTGGAGAGATTTAGCATTACATCACTTTCTCACCAATGGATCCTCTGCAGAGGATGGGTGCCGTCAGAATTATTTTGCATAATGGAATCAAAGGTTTACAGTTTAAAGTGCCTTTATGATGGATTGGTTTGTTATAAACAACGAATTTTGATTGTCGTCCTTGTTCTTTCTAGGATGAGATCCTTGTAGCAAGAGGTTTTGAGCGAGGCCTGGAGCCAGAGAAGATTATTGGAGCAACAGACTCCTGTGGAGACCTTATGTTCCTTATGAAGTGGTGAGTGAAATAGTTCTTTACATATCGGGAGCAAATTTATTTGAATGAATCTCTCCTTAGAGACACATCTGAACCAAAGCCACAAGTCTGACCATATTCTAGTTAAAATGACAGTGGGCGTTTGATGTTGAAATTTAATTTAAATCCCATCACAAGTGGTCATAGGAGATGCATGTTGATAACAGGAGTAATCAGGGAAGTGCCTCAACTGACCAATTGTGATTTGATCACCCGAGACGGGTGTTAGGACAAATAGTGTTAATAGCCACATTTACACCTGGCATTATGTCTGAAATGATGCAAACTGCCCCATTCTTTGTTTCTTTGTGTCAAATTTGCTCACGTTCGCCCTGTATGAGACTGTGCAAGCATTATTCTTTTGTCACCATTCTATACCTATTTACACCTGTACATTTGAAACCCTTCATTGTAGTCTCTGTTCTGCATTTATTGTATTTGTCTGTTTTACAGTTTCTGTATTTCTCATCTTGTGTTTTTTACAAAAAAATATAATTGCAGTTCCTGACTGGTACACATACTGTACAGAGTATGTTTAGCTTAGCATACATAAAAATGTGCACTTTGACAGACTACAGAAATTACAAACCCTGAGTCCATAAACATGTTCCTTTTATGATTATTTTCATGTGTGTATTTTCTTCATAGAATGTGGCAGAGAATGCATTATTTCAGGTGCAGCCTTTTGCATTGTATAGCGTCTTTGGCACTATAAACCATATAATCCTAATTGTATTTTGCCTAAATGTTCCATTGGTCAAATGTTACTAGTTTTACTGTGGCGTAATAGAATAAAATAAACCATAATTAATCGGCATAGTTGCATTAAAAAAAAACTTTGTGTTCACAGATTTTACAAATGTAGACATTACTATTGCGGAAATGTTTTCTAATATAAAGCTGTAATCAAATATGCATAGCTCCTTAGGGTTGAATATATTTTTCAGGGTTTTCATTGGTCCTGAAAAAGTCTTAAATGTAGTTTGATCTAATATAAGGCCATAACTGGTATAACAAAAGTATTGATTATCATATTTAGAGGTTTTAAATTTGCGGACAGAGGAACAGGGGTGATTCTACGGTCTAATGTGATGATTAAACTTCATAAGGCCTGTGACTTAAATGTGATTGCTGCACATTCAGAAACAAAACACAGAGCCGTTAGGATTTCTACAGGCTGGCAGTTTCAGAGCAGTTTGCAATCAGTGAATACCACACATTTTATGCTTGGCCAACACTTACACTGTTGATGAATTATGAATGTATGGTTACGTTATTGTATTAGCAAGGTGTAATTAATCTCTATGTATTGATACATTAGTGCATAAACTTCAATAAAATTTCAATACATTTGTATTGCCCCAGTCTGTTTAATTGAGTAAAAGAATCTGAGTTACATGATTTATTTTGAAATTGTTAATGTTTCTTCTGTATGGATTTTTGCAGGTCTTAAAAGGTGTTAAAGTATTAAACCTGATTTTAAAAACCCAGATTTTTATGACTGTATAGTATGCATTAAATGTAAACAAAGTCGATGCCTGATGTTGGATCAGTTTGAACTGCTGTAGTATCTGGAGGTTAGCCAATCGCGGTGTCTTTTACATCTAGACATCTGTTTAATTCTGTTTAAGCTTGAAGAAGCTTTAACTAACAAGTTAAGGGCACTTGAGGATTTTAATGTCACACAGTTTCAATTAGAACTGAAGCTAATGCTGATGTATAACACTGCAATTGTCCACTTAATGCAAATTTGTCTTTCCTTTGTTGCTGATGTCCCACCACAGGAAGGACTCTGATGAGGCCGACCTTGTGCTTGCAAAGGAAGCCAATCACAAGTGCCCACAGATCGTCATTGCCTTCTACGAGGAGCGTCTGACCTGGCACGAAGACGGCGACAAGAAGGAAAAGAGCGCCACAGCGGTTTAAAGGGCAGAGGGGGGAGGAAAGACGCTGAGTCCTCCAAACCTTGTGCCCTTTGTCACACCGGTGACACTCTCATAGCCAACTTTTAACGGACCATTTAGTAAAAAGAAAAAACGGCCAGCGAGTAATGGAGGTTACTGCCCACCATGACAACCTCCGTCCACCCTTCATGAAAAAGCATCTCTCACCAGACAAACCGAAAGGCCGTGGCGAGCGGCGGCTGCAGCAGAGCGGTGGAATGTGATCTCTCTTCTCTTACTCTCTCTGATCTTCCTTCTATTTTGTCATAATTTGTGTATTTGTGCCCCTACAACTATGTTCTTATAATGTGTTGTGTGCTAGTTTAGATGTGAAACAATGGAAACCCGTACATGTCAAACTTTTAACTTTCATTCACACAGTCGATTTGGTAGTGTTGCTGGAAATTACTGAAAATATCAGTTGCGTGTGCGTTGAACATCTTAAGACGCTGGATAAAGACGTGACGGCGTTGGTTTTATTTCACAAGCTGATGTCACCCTGTCTACTGATTTCTTTGTTTTTGTTTTTTCAATCAGGTAGAACTTTAATAATGACCCATGTGGGCCAAAATCCTATGATCTTAGATTTTTGGGTTTCTGATTGTCAGTGAAGCCACATAAAGAAACTACACCTTATAATCGCCTTCCCCATGTTGAATTTAGAACATTGACATCCCCCACTACTGTCTCTAATGTAAAACTCTCCTACTTTAAGAATTGGCCCATTTTTACCACTCTTACCTTTGAACTTATTACTGTTGCTTGCAGGAGGGCAGACAATTGTCATCATGTGAGTGTGTAATGGGACATTTTTATTTGTTTCTACACTCTTTTTCCATGATGCACCATAGGGTTAACTGATGTGCTCCCTCTTGTGGCTGATTTGGTGAACACATTCCCTCATTGACCTCATGAACTCATTCACGTGGTAGTTTAATCATATGTCGGGTTCTTATTACTTTTTTAACCTAGTGTTGACTCAATAAAATGGTGTTTATCAAGGTTACATGCCTATGCTAGAGTTTTGTGCTCTGTAGTGCTTTTTGTGTGCTTTGCAAAGCCACTGAACAAAAGCTACTCCTTCGAGATCATTTACAACAGGAAAAGAGCTTGTTTTATTTTAAATGTACGGGCGCAGTCCACTGACAGCAGTACAATAGTGAGAAAGGTTTAGCTTGAGATGTTTGTAATGTGGGAGAAAGTTTTTAAACGGGGTTGAACATTGTGTTGTTACATTTCTTTATTTTTGGTATGCTTTTTGTTATATTACAAAAGGACCATCCCTTCCATGATCATTTATACAAATGACTAGCAGTTGTTTTTAAAATGTGCAACAATAGTTGTCTTTTGCTATGTCAAGTGCATAGCTTTTTTTAATGTCCTGTACCATACTGTAGTAAATCTAGTTTTCAACACTAACAGTTGAACGTTTCTGGAAACCCTAAACCTTGGTTTTCTGACTCAAGTCAAACAAAATAAATTTCATTGTAGTGCTGAGATTATGAAGTTTCACTCTATGCACTGTTTGTGAAAAAGCGCAATTTAAAAGCATTTATTTTAACACATCAGACACGCACCTTCTCATTCAGTGCGGTGTTAAGTTTAACCTGAAAAGCAGTGCTGATGTGTACCAGCAGATGTCATAGTGGAGCAAGTCTTGCCTATTTGTTTCTACTTGCCAAAAAATGTACACCATAAGTTGCATAGGGATTCTGAATACAGTAAAAAATAAGATTCCTGGGTATATTTGTACTTTTCATTGTGCTTATAAATGCATTATTTTCACTGATATTTCAGAGCTCATATATCAATTTATTTCTCTATTTTGACCTAGTCTTGATGCAGTTTAATGCAACTTCCTTTGCAGAACATTTGTATGAATGCCATACTTTGTTTCCATAGTCCACTCATTCTCAATTTCACAGATATTCAATATCGCAGTCATATCTTACGGATGACAACAATAGCCTAGCCCTGCAGATTTGCTTTAGCCTCTTTATACAGACTTCCAGTTCACTCTTTTCCATTTGTATCGTGTTTCTGAGATGTTTGGCCTATTGTGAATGTGGCTTGCAGCTCCTTCATTCCCTCAGCTCTGCGCAGTCCAAAGTCTTAAGAGAAGTGGCGTCTGAGCCGTAACCCCTCCCTGTAATACCGTTTTCTCGACTACCTCAGTGGCAGTGGAATTTTCCAAAGGGGAAAAGGGGGAAGCGGTTCAGCTCTGAAATGGAATGCAGAGGTCACTAGTAAATTTTCAGCCCCGGGGAGCAGAAGTCTTAGCAGATAGCTGAGAGGCTGCATTTATGCTTTATGGAACGCTGGAGAGCTGTCACACTCGCTCTGCTCCACCAGGACTCGAGGAATGTAAGATCAGGAGAGATGGAGAAGAGAGTATGTGAAGTCACATTTGAAAACAGGAGCGAAATGACTGTTGAAATGAATCGGGATTAGTGTGTTAAATGAATAGTTTGACCAAAACTTTCCTAAGTTAAAGATTCTTTATTGGCATCAGTGGTTCCATGAAGAACCTTTAACATTCTTATAAAAAGTGGGATTTCGCAGTGATGCCATAGAAGAACAATTTTTGGTTCTCCAAAGAACCTTTCAGTGATCAGTTCTTAAAAGAACCATTATTTTCTTAGTGTGAAGAAAATTGTATTATTCTAAAGAAGCTTTTTGCTCTCTAGAACCTTTTGTCCAGTGGAAGGATTCCATAGATGTTGAAGGTTCTTCATGGAACCAATAAAAAAAAACATGATTTTTAAGAGCATGGAACCTTTCCACTGCACAGAAGTTTCTTTTAAACTGGAGAAATGTTCTTAAGATTATTAAAATGTCCTCCACACTAGGAAAACAGATTCTTTTCTGGCAATGATGGTTCCATGAATAACGTTTAATGTCCACAGAACCTTCCACAAAAAGGTTCTTTAGATTATTAAAATGTTCTTTACACACACACACACAAAATGGTTCTTTTAAACGGTTACGGCATTGCTGCAGAAAAACAAACAAAAAAACTTTTAGAACCTTTATTTTTAAGAGTGTATGACTTACTTTCTGTATTTATCTCTTCAAAATAACTTTTCGTTTCACCAAAGAAAGTCATACAGGTTTGGAATGGCGTATGGGTGAGTAAATGATCACAGAATTTGAACTTTTGGACAAACTATTCCTTTAAAGTCATATTCCCCGTGGTAAAACCCACAATGTTGAACTATGAGCAGAACGTTGGGGTTTGCCTTTCCTGAACGACGCTTTTAACCAATAAGCAAAGAGTGCACGCTTTGAATATGTTTGCTGAGGCAAAAAAGTCAGCGAGCGGCGAATATAGTCTGTGTGCATGATTTCTGGGATGCATGTGGTCCGATGGGTTTTTGCTGCGCATAAGCTCTAATAGATGGCTGTCAAGGGGACCACTGAACAGCTGTGGTCGAGGGCTGGAGTTTGGGAGGGGAAGACTGCAGCAGTGTGTTCGATCCACACTGCAGCACCGTCCAAACCGCCGGAACGCACACACAAAGTGCACTCGAGCGCCGTCGCTTCCTTCGGATCAGCGATCAGTGTCCTGTAGGCCTCATAAGCACGATATGAGACGCTTTCCGAATCCCTTTCCGAACCTAAACAGCCTAAACGCACACGCAAGCGCG